>NC_140439.1:38831496-39123996 GCF_963576455.1 Neolamprologus multifasciatus
GCAGCTATGTATGACAAAATGTTGTTGCCCTGTCACTGCTGTCAGTTAGATCCACCCCTCGCATCACAGATAGTTACTGACCCGTCATCACCCAATGAGAGCGCGATGTCCTCACAATCTGACCTGCCTCTCACTCAGACACATTGTGGTATCTTAAAGTCGACCTATTCTGCTCATTTCCAGCTTTGTGTACTTTGTGTTTTTGCTATCATAGCTTTGCATGATTTTACGAGCTCAGCAGCCCATCCTCGGTCTGAAATAAGCCGTTTTAGCCTGTCCCGCTTTGAACAAACATTCTTCCGAATGCCAAACACCAGGTTTGAATAATAAGATGTGCCTGAGATGACCGTGTTCAGGATATCAGCTCTCTATGACATCACACAGATGTAAGAGTAGAAAAAAACAGAGTTCAGAGTGTTCCCACAAAGCAAAATTGGTATGGCCCAGATCTGGCCCACACAACATGCTTACACATGGCCCACACACTGCAAAGAATGACGGCCCTTTGGTGGCCCAGAGGTGGCCCACACATGGGCCAGCACAATGCCAGTTGCAGACACGCTGCTGGCCCAGAACAGTTTCAGCTCTGGCCCCAGATGTCAGCCTAATGTGTGCCTTAATCAAGCCAGGGATCGAACCCCTAACCTTCTGATCAGTAGGTGACCTGCTCTACCTCCTGAGCTACAGCTACCCGGTGGTAAACATGAGTAAACCATCACTAGGTTTTGGATAAAGTGTAAACTCACAAACCTGTCAAACCTGCATTTGAAACGTTGCCTACCATAGCAGTATAGTATTGCAACATGGCATTTGGGTTTTCTAACTAAAATAGGAAAATACCAACATAAATAGAGCCATCTACGCCAGGCCTGGCCCACATCTGGTTGACAGACACTCTGCCATGACACCAGTCAGTCAGAAGTGCCAGTTTAATGCCAGATCCAGGCCAGACCTGTTTTCTATGAGCCTGGGCCACTTAACCCAAACCACAATCAGGCCAGATGTAGCATGCCATCACACAGACAGTGCCATCAACACAGTGCCCATATCTGGATGACATACCATGCCAGAAGTCAGCCAGCAGTGCCGGCTTGACACCAGATCGGGGCCAGACCCGTCTGCTACGTGGGTTAGCTTTACAGTCCATGCACCGACCTCGTTATTAGAGACGCCGGCCACGTTCAACACAAACACTCATGACTGGAACAGGAAATAAGGAGTGCACGGATTATGGCCAATTTCCTTGCTTTGCTTGAAAGGACTGCACACTCGACACACTCTACACAAGCCAAATCACATTAAATGTTATCATCTCGTTGACCTGCATTTGAGCAGGACCCAGATTAACCCTATGTGGAAACCCTTCAGCAGGCTAACCCAGATTAGAGACGCAGGGAATCGTTTAGTCTTCACATCACCAGGAAGTCTTGGACAGCCACAGATTACATCTTTAATATCACCTGAAGAAAGTCCAGATGTGAGCGTGTGTGTGTGTGTTTACACCCTCCGCTGCACTTTAAGTGAATCCTAACACAGCTCTCTCTTCAGATAATTAAGAGATACTTGAAGATGTGAGAACCCTGGAGAGAGCCATAAATAGAGCACATGGGAGAGCGGGTGCTGGAGAGATGCTGGATTAATTGAGGGCGAGCTGGCCCTCGCCGCCTCATTGTGATCCACTTAAAGCTATAACCAAACCTTCTGGAACATCTTATCAGACCCACGCTGCAGGTCACAGGAATGCCAAGCGGCCGAACTGAATTCAGAGCAGATGCTCTGAATCACGAGTGAACTTTCAGGTGTGAAAGCCAATCGTCTTCAGTCTGCTTTCTTTTTAGTGTCCAGCAGGGGGCGACTCCTCTGGTTCCTATTCTATTCTGATTGTATAGAAATGTGAAAATGAGCCTCTGCTCAGCTGATCTGCACACCACTGATGACCTCACAGTGTCAGTCTGAAGTTTCAAGTCTTACTAATTAAAACACGATGAGAGCGCGACTTTTAAAAAAGGTGATACAGTAGGTATGTCAGTCAGATAACACCTCGCTTTTCACGTCTCATTTTTAAAATGGTGAAATAGCTAAAACGTTGCGGCGAGATTTCAGTGGCCGATGGAAGACGTCACACACGCTTGGTTTCTGCTCGATCGCAGGAGGTCCCCCTCTATAACCGTAGGAGCTTCTCCTGAGAATATGAAACACCCTGAGATGACTGAGGGGGTGGACGATATAAACGATATACGATAGAAACAATATATATTTGGCCAACGATAGAGATTTTGACTATACCGCTCTATCGTGATAGCGCATGTTGATGATGTCATCAAGCTGCGCCTGTTTTGGTCGAAAGCATCGCAGCGGCTAAAACCATTATCATCTGCAAATTATGGCGACAGTCATAGCAAAGAGATGAAGCACTTTTGAAATATGGGGAAAGCCAAAAACTGCGCTTCCTCCACTTCCAACTCCTCAGTTGTTGCCAACTCCTCAGTAAGGAAAATCGCTATTGGTTGTCCTAAAAGTCGCTAGAAGTCACTAAATGATGTCATCGCCTAATTTGCATAATTGGCCTTGCTAATGTAATTGTAATCTGCATTGTTGGAGACAGAAATAACATCGTGGAAGAGACATAAAGTCAGTAAAAAACATCCTGAATGCATTTAGAATTTATTTAGAACTACAAATTAAATTTCTTTTAGCAATTATTGTTTTTTTTAATGTCACAATTCCAACCCTGCTCCTTTATCCGGGCTTGGACCGGCAAAAGTGACCCAAAATAGGCACTCTGGTGGAGTTACTGTGTGTGTGTTTATAAGTAGTTTTAAACCTTGTGATCCACAAAACAGCAACAACAGTAAAAGAAGAACTGACTCGTATTGTGGATGATTAATCTCAGTTTGGCCCGTGTATAGCATCCTGCAATGCGATTGCATTTGTCCCTAAAAACATTTTTTAACAGATTTCTGCAGCCAAAATCGGTTCGAGATCAATAAGTGCAACCAGAATTCATACATAAGGCACACAAGGATTTTAAGTGTGCCTTATAGTGTGGAAAATACGTTATACAGAAGAAAATAATATATCGTGATATGAATTTTAGGCCATATCGCCCAGCCCTATTCTCAGGTGTCATTTACCTACTGAGATGGCAAAATCAGTCGTGGTCTCATTATCGGACGCTAGCTTTAAGTTAGGGAAAGCAGCCTCTTTACAACATTTTCACAAATAAAGAAGCTTCCTCTGCTCTTTTGGACATAAAGGCAGATATTCCGAGTAGCTGCAGGATTACTGCAGCTCACAGGTCCTTTCTTTAGACAAACTAAAAAAAAATCCAATTATTCTTCAGTCGAGACAAACGAGACAGAGGTGCAGAAGAAGTCGTTTATCACCGAGGCTGAGAGCCGATGATCGCTCTGACTTACTGCGTCGCAGCTGTGTTCTTACACCTCATTTCACTTCTGAAGCTATTATTAAATATTCTGAAAAATAAATCCACGCTTGTCTGGTTTGCAAAAATATGCATGCTTATGCTTCCTGAGACACCGCTCGCTTTATTTTGAGGTATGATTTTGACTTTCAGCACTTTAGTTTTCATATGTCCTCAAATTATCTTCCACCTCTTTGCAACATGATGCAGGATTGTAGCATGAAAGGCTGAACGCCGCGCGGTCAGAATATTTCCATCACGCTGCTTCGAGGCTGGTTTGAGGTTCTTCTCATGAAAAGCCGCCTTTGGTCTGCATCAGTCTGCTGTTAGTGCTGTTTGGTCACGTTATCTTTGATCCATCTTTCCACAGCACTTTATTCCCACAGCTCTTTGCCTGAATATTCACTGGCAAACTGGAGTTTTGCTCTAATGTTCTTTTTGGACGGCTAAAGCTTTTTCCTGGCGTTCGTCCTCTGCTGCTCATGTTGTTACCTGCAGATCCTGTGATGAACATCTGGAGGTCTTGCATCCACCACTCTTAGGCTATTTTTGCAGTCTCAGACTAGCACAGGTTTAAAACTGTGCCGCTTGTAGATGGTTTCCGTCACAATGACGGGGGTAAGATGGCCTTCATCGACGCTCAGCATCCCAACGATTAAGAGCTCGGGTTATGAAACGAGCTACTACGAATGTTTTAAAGGGAAACCTGGAGATCCTCGTGGACCCGCCCTGCCCAGGACTCTCCATAAAAACCGTACCTAATTAAATTTGTTCTGTCACCCGTTTGAGATCCTCTCCTTGTGCATTTCCACTAAACCAGCACGGCGGGTGAGGAGCAAGAGCAGGAGTATTTTAGAAGAATTTAAATTCATGGATTTAAAGGTGTGACACAAGTTTATTTGGCTGCATCACATTTATCAGAGGCACTGACTGCAGGGACACTGAAGGTTTGTTTGTGCCATTATGAGAGGCTCTCCACAGACGGGAGGCGTGGGGTCCCGTGAGGACGCGGTGTAACGGCATCCACCCCTTAAAGAGAGGTCTGCAAAGGTTAGCATTTTATTAGGGAGGCCTGGAGAGCTTTTACTGCTCATCAAACACAACAAAGTCAGCTCAGAGCAAACAGAGAGGTCGCTGCCGACGTTTAAAAGGCCTGAGACAGAAGAAAAGACAAAGTGAGGAGACGTAAGCAGAAGAATGAGAGGATGAGGAAGAGGAGAGACTCAGCACAGCTGACTGCAGAGGCCCAGAGCAGAGGAGGTGCAGGGGAGAAACAGAGCTCACGGCTGGGAGTGAATGGCCACACTGTGTGTATGAAAGAGCTTTTCAGCCTCCTCCCAATCAGCACACACACACACACACACACACACGAAGCATGTAACTGTGAGGGTGAAGAGGTGACCCTGACGGCAGTTTGTGTGGTGTGGGCAGACACAGGGATCTTTTCACTCCTCACCTTTAGCTGAAATACCAGAGCTGACACTGAACCTGAGCTGCAGGAGGATCTGTGTGTGTGTGTGTGTGTGTGTGTGTGTGTGTGTGTGTGTGTGTGTGTGAGAGAGACTCTGAAAAAGCAGAGATGCAAGGACAAACACCCGAGCATCTTGATCACGATACAAACAGCGATTATTTTTTTAAACCTCCTCTAGTCTCACACGTGGGAGATATTTTCACTCAGGGGAGCAGTGTGTAGAGACGTGCTCAAGGGTAGCGCAGGGCAGTCATTCGGTGGATTCAAACCCCCGACCTTCCAATGATGGGGCGACCACGCTACCTACTGAGTATTGCTAGCATACTACTTTAAATACCTCAAACTTAAATGCTATATGTTTATTATTTAGCTGCTGTTTTAATATTTTCTTTCTGGTCTTTTTTGAGGGGGGGAGACCCGAACCCGGGCCGGGCGCTCTCATGATGTGGCACGCAGGCGCCCGCTTGATGCAGTGAGCTAAGCAGGGCCCGTTAGTGAGACAGTGGGTTTCTGACTGTGACCAGTTTCTCAGGTTCTGCCAGGTGGGATTAAAACACTCACCTGTGCACACAAACATCATCGTCATCACGCTGAAGCTCATTTTTAGCTCCTCTGGATAGTTTTTACTGTGTAATCAGTGATCAGAGACAGCCGCGGCTGTAAAGGTTCAACTGTTGTATTTGATTTGAACTTCAAAGGGCTGTGTGGGAACGAGCAGCAGCTGTTTGCACCTGCAAAGATGTCAGAAATGTCACATTTAC
Organism: Neolamprologus multifasciatus; assembly: GCF_963576455.1. Classification (NCBI taxonomy): domain Eukaryota; kingdom Metazoa; phylum Chordata; class Actinopteri; order Cichliformes; family Cichlidae; genus Neolamprologus; species Neolamprologus multifasciatus. The sequence goes on from NC_140439.1 coordinate 38,837,153, forward strand.
ACAGCGTATACACAGACGGGGTCTGCTGACCTCACCAAAATGTCTTTATTGCCACGGTTACGGCTCGCTCGCTGCTCGAGAGAAGCGTGGCATCAGCGGAGCCCCACAACCATTTTTCCTCACGCTCGCTGACGTCTGCTTGGAAATGATGCAAATGATAGAAAAAGCCATCAGGCTGGAGGGTCACAGGCACCGCCTCACACAAATCTGGTTTTCATAGAAGTTCTCGTATAGGACCGATCGTCCTTCAAGAGTTGGGAGTTCGCCTTGTAATCGGAAGGTTGCCGGTTCGAGCCCCGGCTCGGACAGTCTCGGTCGTTGTGTCCTTGGGCAAGACATTTCACCCGTTGCCTACTGGTGGTGGTCAGAGGGCCCGGTGGCGCCAGTGTCCGGCAGCCTCGCCTCTGTCAGTGCGCCCCAGGGTGGCTGTGGCTACATTGTAGCTACAATGTAGCTACAATGTAGCTACAATGTAGCTGCTACATTGTAGCTACATTGTAGCTACAATGTAGCAGCTACATTGTAGCTACATTGTAGCTACAATGTAGCTGCTACATTGTAGCCACAGCCACCCTGGGGCGCATTGTAGCTACATTGTAGCTACATTGTAGCTACATTGTAGCTGCCATCACCAGTGTGTGAATGGGTGGATGACTGGTCGTGTAAAGCGCTTTGGGGTCCTTAGGGACTAGAAAAGCGCTTTATAAATACAGGCCATTTATCGTGCTCAAAGTTGGGTGTCGGCCTTTCACCTGCTGACAGCATCTTTCACAAAAGCAAAAATTATAAATAAGCAGACAGTAGCGTCTGATTTGCTGAAGTACAGTCGTCCTTAACGCTCGTTTCAAATCTTACACCAAACATTTTAAAGGGGATCAAATCTGGTTTTTGATTGGCCCATCCTACGACCCTCCGTTTCAGGTGCTGAGACTAAACCTGGAGCGAGTGTCTGTGCCGTGGAAGCTGTTTTGCTAGCGTGGTTTGGCTCCACATGTGATGATGAACTGTTTTAACCCTTCATGTTGCTGTGAGAGAAAGAAAGGCCGAGCTGCAGCTCTCCGTCCTCCGTGTGCACTTTATTAAAGCTCTGCTGAGCTCTCCATTCTTACTTAAACACATTTATGCATCCCCTGATTTTAACCTTTATCTGTAACGCTGCAATTACCGGCAGCTGCTTTCTAGTTGCTCCTTTAGGACGTATAACTCACAGGCGGCGGAGCAGAGAGCGGTCAGGGACACCGCAGGTTAACGAGTCAACGGCGAAGGTAAAAAACAATGTGAAACTTAATAAAGCCACACGTGAACCGGCTCGGTTCCCAGCCAGGAAGGAAGGAGAGAAAAGAGGGAGGAAGGAGGTCAAAGAATAATAAAGCCCAGACGTGAAAAGATAACCACATTCCCGTCGTAATGAATCCACTACTGAATAATAAACACGAAGCACGCTGCGGATAAATAATGACCCGAACCCTGATGCTGATAACAGCTGACCGCGTGGTCAAAATTACATTATTCCAGATGGATATCTTAATTGTTCCTGCTCCGGGTTTGGGTTTCCTTTAAACAGAGCTGGCTCTGAGAGTGTGGGGGCCGGGAGGTGGGATGATTGACACTGAAAGCCTGTTCCTCGCTCTGCCGCTATTGTTAGCGAGGATCTAATGGACTCTAATTTGTCAAAGTTTACTGAAATACCGACCCCAGCACAGGCCCTGGTGTCGGCCGCTTCTCCACAGCGCAGACGAATCACAGCTCTCCAACATTCTGCCCTCGTGAGACTCGCTCAGCGCTTAAAGAGGCCCTGCTCATGCAGAGCCATGAACCCATCCCTGATGTACACCGTGATAAGAGCAGCTCCGCGGGCTCGGGTCGCAGACACTTTTGTTCTCGTTGGGCTTTGCAAACTGGGGATTCCTGGCACACCAGCAGCTACAGAGCCTCTCCGAGTTCAGCTTTGCTTATTATGCAGCTGTTAAATATCAAATTCTCATCTTCTTCTTAGAAGATTCGCTTCTTTTCACACACACAAAACTGCAACACAGTAAATGTCAAGAGGCGATCGCACATTTGTGGTGCTGAGACACAGATATTCTATCTTTACCCGCTTTTTCAGTCCTAATGGACTAAAACTTGGAGGCAGACTATGGTGGTCCTTTTTAGGAAGGACAGGGGTGTGTGCTCCATTTTCAGGGCACTGCAGAGGAGTCTCCCCCTTAGTAGAAGCTCCAGTGGAACACCGGGGCACCTCACCGAGGACACCTGAGAGTAGGGCTGCTCGATTATGGCAAAAATGATAATCACGATTATTTTCACTCTCGAGATCTCGATTATTTGACGATATTTATTTAACAATAACAATGTGTTGAATAATGACTTTAAAGATTGTCAAAAATAATATAAAATAGTGCAAATACTGATAACAGTGCAAATGTTTGCAATAAAAAAATAAATAAAAAATGTAAACATCTATGTTTAGTGAGCTTTGCAGTGTTGCTCTGTGGTGCAGCTACGACACTGTAGCAAAGTTTACACACTGTGTCTACTTGATCCACGTCTGACTCATGAACCCATAATGTTTCCACACCACTCAAGTTTTTTACCTCTTTTCAACCAACAGCAGTCACTCTCCTCTCCAAATAACTTCTGCTGAGCTTTCCGAGCTTCCCTCGGGTCCTCTTAATCAGCGGTCCCCAACCCCCGGGCCTCGGACCGGTACCGGTCCGTGAGTCGTTTGGTACCGGGCCGCGAGAGTTGAGGCTCAGGTGTGAAATGTATAGTTTTCAGGGTTTTTATCGGTTTTCAGCGTTATTTTGTTATCGTTTTTATCGTTTACTCGGTTTTCCTGGGTCTTTTCATGTCTGTTATGAATAAATCTTCTTTTTTTCAGTACCAGTACTAGTTTTATTTTGTTGTATTTATCCGCGACACCTTAAAGGCCGGTCCATGAAAATATTGTCGGGCATAAACCGGTCCGTGGCGCAAAAAAGGTTGGAGACCGCTGCTCTTAATTGTTGTGACACGTGTTCGAAATGCAGAGAGGTGCGCTCGATTTGCCACACGGAGCAGTGCGAGAGTAAAGCACGAGGGAGGGGCTAATAATCGGCTCAGTCATTTTTAATGATCGTTGAAAGCCCAGATCGTAATCAAGATTAAAATTCGATTAATTGAGCAGCTCTAGCTGAGGGTGGGAGTTTGTCAAATCAGTCTGCAGGTGTTTTGTGTCCTGTGGAGGGTGCTATAAGTTCTTCACTGAATCATCCTTGTTATTAATCTCTGGCTCTCGTCCACAGCATGTCTCTATCCTGTCTTCTTCTCTCAGATTCAACTCAGTTTCATTTATACAGAATCACAACAACAGTCGCCTCAAGGTGCTTTATACTGTAATATAGACCCTACAATAATACACAGAGAAAACCCAACAATCATATGACCCCCTATGAGCAGCACTTTGGTGACAGTGGGAAGGAAAAACTCCCTTTTAACAGGAAGAAACCTCCAGGAAGCTCAGGGAGGAGCGGGGCCATCTGCTGTGATTGGTTGGGATGAGAGAAGGAAGACAGGATGATGGCTGTATGATATGATAGGGGGTCATATGATTGTTGGGTTTTCTCTGTATGTATTATTGTATTATTACAGTATAAAGCACCTTGAGGCGACTGTTGCTGTGATTCTGTGTAAATAAAGCTGAATTGAAATAGTTCTTCTGCCGCTTTATGGAGCGACGGCCTTCAGCTTGCATTAACGTGATTTGCAGCCGAGTGCAAAGTTGCTACAGCTGCATGTAAAAACTGAGCATGTAGTTTAACTGTGATGACAACACAGCACACTTTCTCTCCTCTCAGTCTAAAGGACGAGCTCGGACCCCGCCTCCTCCTCAGCTCCACGTCTGTCCATTTATGGCGTGAAGTGGGTTCAGAAAAAGGAAAGGTGTTGAGGCAGAGAGACAAGTGTACCCTCGTCCTACAACAAGCCGGACTCTCCCTCTGTGCCCTTTTCCTTCCAGTCCTCGGCTCCTCTCTGCAGTTCCTCCACCTCTGTCATCATTTCTACACACAATGGCAGCAGCAAGCTGCATTCCTCACAGCCATACCTCATAGCTCGCTGGCATCACAGACAATGCTGTTTTCAGAGCGGGGTGAAAGAAAGGGCTCGGTGATTTCGTCCGGTTGTTGTTTGTGAGCACAGCGGCTGGAGGGAGGAAGCTGGTGTGGGTGAGGGTGGGAGGGGTGGAAAAACTCAGAGTTTGTGATGTAGGTGAGCAGCATTTGAACAGCTGTCCCCACACAGAGGGTGAAGGATGACAGGAAGAGGCTGGTACCAGGAAGACCAGAGGAAGCAGACCAACAGGCGCTCGTTCTCTCACTTTTTCTTTTACTTTCTCCCCCCCCCCCTCCAAAGCTCTGTCTTTCTATTGTTGCACCCCCCCCCCCCCCCCCCCCACCACCACCATTGCATTTTAGTTACAAAACAAAGTGCAGCACAGGATCAGTGATGAGACGGGGTTACGTTAGGTCAAACCCAGGAAAAGGAAAAGGTCTGTGAACAGCTGAGGCTCTGAATCTTACAGCACGTCAACAGAAACACCCGGACAGTGAAAGGCAATCAGCCGTGGTTGTGATTCCCACATCTGCCTGTGATAATCCATGCAGCCAGCCAAGCGTGCACCAACCCTCCGCCGCCAGCACCCCCGGTCTCATTTACAGCCAATCGCCCCCACCTTACACCCACTGTACCCAAACTGCTCCTGCACCCGTCCCTTAAAAAGTCAGCTTCACAACGGAAACTTTTTATTTCTGGCAGATGGAAACGACACTCACAGTCTGTGGAACATCAACATCTCAAACACACCTGTGCACCTCTGCACTGACCCACACACTGAAACTCACACTGCCACTGATTCAGATACAGAAAGCACAAAAAACGTTTGCTGATAGAAACACATTTAAAAACAGACTGATCACGTCTGTCGTCTGACTGTAGTGAAGATGAGCTGAACTAATGTGACAATAGAAACACCAAGAGAAGCACAGCTAACACAGTTAACTAGCTTAACTGACAAACAGATGGATGATTGAAATACGTAACACGGGTCACACGTTGTTAGTCTTGGTAGCCGGGCATCGGTCCGCCAGGGCCTCGCTGATACATATTGCACCCACGTTAGCGTTACAGTTGCAACCACTGACTTCTGGAGCCAAAACAGACGATGAGACTGTGAGGCGTTATCAGCTAATGCTAGCTAACTGCATCCATAGTAGAGGTGGGAATCACCATACATCCCACGATACGATATTATTGCAATTTTTTAAAATATTTTGCGATATTCAGATTCTGTACATAAAGGTAAACTTTATCAATATTCATTTTCTCTAATATCAAAGTCTCACACTCAGTCTTTCTCTCATTTCAGTTTGATTGTTGACAAACTGAACGGTTTGTATTACAGTCTAGTCCAACTTAACTGAATCAACCATCTGGTACAATTATAGCTATTCTGAACTATGCAGTTTATGAAAACTATGCAGCCCCTTCAGCAACTGAAGAATTTGAAAGTAAATGAGAACAAAATATAATTTTACATTAAATAAAAAAGTTTTAAACTTAATTAAAATAAAACATGTCTTAAATTAAAATAAGTAAACTGTCATGTTTATTGCTGCCAAAAACAAGTTAAACACATTTGGACAGTGAAGGAATGTCAGGATTCTTGCTCAGAAAAAGGATCAACATGCTCTGAAGTCAGAGCACAAAAACCTTTTTTGTAACAAAGTATCGATTTCTGCTGTCCCTGTATCCATACATTATTAGCAAACAAAATATCACGATACTACACAGTATCCATTTTTCCCCCCACTCCTAATCCATAGACTGTAAAAGGGCATCAAAATGCTCCAACAGCACAAACACGGTCCAGAGGCCCAGCTCAGCCACCTGTGTCACCATCCACCTGTCAGTCAAAGAGGCCACGCCCCTAATAATACAAACTTTAAGCCTTAATATAATTTAAACTGGTGATTTAAAGAAACTGTACAGTTGTTATAAAGAAGGAATTATCCACAGAGACCAAGCAGTTTGTGTATCAGGCTAAGTTTTAACATGGGAGTCTATGGGGACTGACTCACTGCTCCCCCTGCTGGACATCAGTGGTTCCACAGTAGCTTAATTTTGTATCATATACAAAAACATCAAATCAAGCTCATTTTTTGGGTACTTTTCAGGTGTCAACGTGTGACCACACACTTTCACTTTCACAACACTCGATCCCTTTTCTGACGATCTGTTTGTGTTCGGTGAGTTTTCGCAGAGAGACGATAATAAATGATCGCATGGCTAACGTGGTCACAGAGCCACGAGAATGACCTGGGCCTCTCTCAGAGGGCTCATCCATCTGCTGCTCCAAAGACACCAAATCACCAATCAGTGCAGCCAATCCCCTCATATCAGCTGACTCCAAACAGTGCCAGATGCATTTGTAGAGCAGTTTGTACTGAAGTTTATTTAAATTTGGATGGTGAATCATCAAAATAAATCCAAGTGTAGGACAACGACAGCCCACAGCCCACAGGCTGTTGTTTTTCACCCGGGACTGTGTCGCTTTCCTGGGATAAAAGATGGTCTGAACATTACTCTGCAATAACGGCGTGTCAGCTCGTCATCGATTACCTTCTGCTAAAAGCACCTTCAATATAAAACCAGCATCTGTGGACCTCACACATCTCTCAGTCTTTATTATTTACACATTAGAGTCCTGCAGCTGTGCTACTAATTAGATCCTGTCAGCAGCAGCAGGTTTGCGCTGAGCGCTGTCGGCTTTTTATGGGGTTTTTGCAGATCTGAGTGTGTTTTCAGACTCAGATAAAGGAGCAGATGGTGAAAAAGCACTGTGATAATAATCAGTCGGACACGGGCCACTGACAGCAAAGAGACAAATTCATTTGGAAATGTGCTGATGTATTAATCAGGAACAGCCGCTCTCTCTGATGTCGCTGTCAGCACAGTTTGTATCTCATCTGATAAAGTCATAAAAATGGAGCATAAAGAAGAGTATGATGGTCGCGAGAATTACAGCCTGACTGGAAGGACAATGATGTGAAAGGAAAGACCAGAGCAGTAACTATGGTCACACGCATCCATCCCGACGTCACCCTCTGGGTCTTAAAGCCTTTAGATCAGCGGTCTCCAACCTTTTTTGCGCCACGGACCGGTTTGTGCCCGACAATATTTTCATGGACCGGCCTTTAAGGTGTCGCGGATAAATACAACAAAATAAAACTAGTACCGGTACCGAAGAAAAAGAAAATTTATTCATAACACGTGAAAAGACCTAGGAAAACTGAGTTAACGATAAAAACGATAACAAAATAACGCTGAAAAACGATAAAAACCCTGAAAACTATACATTTCACACCTGAGCCTCAACAACTCACGGACCGGTACCAGTCCGAGGCCCGGGGGTTGGGGACCGCTGCTTTAGACTGTCTCCATCTTCCTGAAACTGAGTGACCTGAGCAAACGCTGCATCCTCTCTGACTCTAACAGGACTGAGGAAGGACCAAAGAACGTTTTCCCAAACGCTTCTACACTATCTATCTTATTTTTTACAGGAAGAGGACTCGCCCCCTGCTGGCCACGAGACAAAATGCAAGTTTAAGGCTTCAAACTACGAAAAAGAAAACTCACATAAACCCCGAATAAAGTCAAAGAAACAAAAAACGTGAGAAATTTTTGGGTCCCAAACTGCTGACATCACATTTTGGAAAATCACAAGAGGTTTTTGATTGATGGTGGACATTAATTTATTAATGACCATCACATAAATATGCTGTGTGCTTTACTGAGACAATGAGCACGAGGGTAACTTCCAGGACCAGAAAGCTGCAGCAGGACAATCGTAACATGCCTCTGTCATCCAGAATTAATGGGAACGCATTATGGGGACCCTGCAAAATATATCACACGTTTCTAACAATGACAGTGTCCTTATTAGACCGGATGAAGTGAGTTATGCTCTTGAGAAACTGGCGGTGAACAAAGTGGCCCTGACACAATAACAGCAGAACATCTGCAGGGAGCCAACAAAAAGGATCTCAGCTCTACCTTCATCAGCTTCTCTGGACTCCTGCTTCTATCTCAGTGCTTCCTAACCAACATTCACACATCCAGACTCCCAAGGACGCATCGGAGGGAAACCTGGGATACTCTCCTGCCCGTGCAGACTGAGAGCAGCCAACAATCTTCTGCTTTACTGCCACCCCATCTATCCATCCATGAATCTGTCCATCCATTCATCATTCAATTCCATACGTTCATCCATGAATCAGTCCACAACACCTTAATAACTCTGTATGTTATTTATTAAATTACCAAAGGTCTGCTCACATGTGAGATCTAATTATGGAGGTCAGATGGAGCAGAGTACATCTACACTGTAAGCGACACAGGCTGTTCCTCACGCTTCCGGAAACACTGGAAAACACAGTTTTCCATTTGTGTTTGGATCACTGACGATGGCACGTTTGTTTCTTACTGTAAACTTTCTCCAACACATGCAGCAGTTTAGCTTTATGCTGTGTAGCTTCTAACTGTTAGACGTCCATCACTGTATAATTTGTCCTGTTTGTCACAGCTCACATCTTGTCCTGCTGCATTTTATGCCCAAGCCGTGAGCACATCAGTCCTCTGCACCACCGACCAGCCTGCACATTAAACCTCAACATATTTATAAATCTTTGGGGTTTCTTTTGTACAGACACTGCGACTGCCTCCAGTTCAGCTCCACCTACAAAACATTTTAAAAAGTCATGCTGCTGGAGGTACTTGAAAGGCTTTGATGTGCACAGGCTGACTTTTCCTGATTTTCACCATTTTACACCAACATTTACGGCATTGTTTCTTTCTTATTCAATCAGCTTCATTTTATGTTTAAAAACATAAAAGCATAAATTGCATCTGTCTCTATGAGCAGCCTGACTAATCCTTCAAATCTAAAGTTCCAGTTCACCAGAAGAGCAAAGCGATCAATAGTAAACATGCAAGGTTTGAAGTCCCAGCGCCCTGAAAATAGATGCAACAAATATCTGTTCTCCCCTAAAGGGTTCAGGCTCAGCAGGGGACTCGGTATCAAAGTAAAAAATACAGCAATGTGTTTGTTTTTCCTCTCGCTAACACGCCAACAGCTTCCAAATAAAGACCTCTTTGCAGAGCTGATCATGGAGAGCACCGGGTCCACAGCAGCCTGTTGTCAGGGATTAACCAGCTACTATATTTGCCAGAGAAAATCCTGCGCTCGCAATTGCTTCATATAAGGAGGTGACATTTACCCCAGCTCGTGCTCGTGTACAAAGACTGCAGCCGGCTCGCCGCTCTGCCCGGCAGCCTCTCGACCTGTGCAAACTATTTGATTTGGACGGGTCAGCTCGAATTAAGTAGCAGAGCTAACGTCAGAGGCTGTGTGCACAGTGCGTCTGAACCCTGACTTTCTCCGCTCTGATTGGCTCCATGTTTTTGTGCACCAGTGAGAGTGGTGACTGTATAAAAGTAGAATAAAAGTAGAACTCTGTCCACACTGCTTTCATTACCTGGACACACGGAAACATGAAGAGGATGAGGACAGTCCTGCAGAAGGTAAACGACTCCATCTTCATCTGGGTTTGCCCCCCAAATCGGGGTCTCTGCGCCCAACCTGTACAGCAAGTGGAAATAGCAGCAGTCAGCAACTACCAGTGAACAGGGCCGGGCTGAATAACTAACAAACCCCGGGGCAAAACCTTCCTGTGGGCCCCACAATTTCATCCACAACACTCAGTGTTTCCCACGTGTAGCCTTTACATCTTCTGTTCATTTTTATGATTTCACTGAAATTCATGCTCTTATTTTGAAAATTTAGTTGCCCAGATCCTTCCTTTCTCACGTCTCACAACCCAGGGTTGGTTGGAGAGACTCCACAGACTACAGCTGCTCATGATGATGATGGGAGTTGTGGTTCTGTGGCTCCCCGTGGCCGCAGAGCAAGGACTCCGGCCACAGTAAACACAGAGACTCATACAGGAGCACAGTTACTGTCCCCCTTCATCCCTCTGCAATGAGACCCCGGCCTACACCCATCTTTTATGTACAGTCTATGTTTTGACGTTGTTGTACAGCTTAACTCTACGTCACTCCGTTTAAACCTCCACCTAACTACAGTTTACTTCTCTTATCAGATGGAGCCTCGGTGTTGTTGTTGTCTTTGTGTTGTCGCCACACAGATTATTTCAACTAATTACGGCGCACAGAGTGAGGACGGTTTGCGCTCCGTACGGCTGCGGAGCATCGGGGCCACTTTCTCACTTTGCCTCATAATTAATTTGGAATTAGACAAAGCTGCTTGTAGCACAAACGTATCGATCCATAAAATATCTGCGGTTCAAACCTGGCATCGGGTTACGCGGCCACGGCTTCTTAAATAGATATGAGCGCAAACTCACGCTGAGCTCTGCGGACAGAACATCCAATAAAGCCGCAGTCAGCAGAAAATGAAGAACGACGGAGGATCCCAGCAGCTGCTGTGATGGTGTCTGTGAACTGAAGCAGCAGCTCTCTCAGGCGCACACGGGCGCACACGGGCGCACTCACCTGCGCATTTGCGCCCCTCCGCGCGGGAGTGTTGCGCACTCTTTCCAACTTTCTAACCGCGAAGCGACGCGTCCGCACGGCCGCCCTGTGCGCTGGCTTCGCGCGCATCAGTAGCGCGAGCCCGGCTGGGCGGACGTGGGAGCGACCTGCGCGCGTGGACACGTCTGAGCGGCGCCGCGTGGATTCGTGAAGGGGGAAACGAACACCTTACCTTCGGGGGAGACTCGTCCTGCGCTCCTATGCGCTCCTGTGGAGATGCACCATGGGGGGTACTCCAGTCCGCCTCGCACCGGGATCCGGTCCCGCCAAGTCTGCCCCGAGTCCACACCCCGAAGCAGAGACCGAAACGACCCCAAAGTACCGAGAGAGCCGCGCGGCGGGGCTCCGTGCCTCCGGGAAAGTGTCTCCGGGCTCCTAGCGGCGTGCAGCCTGCCTGCCTCGCTCTCACTGCCGAGGACCAGCGTGAAGCAGCACGTACACGAAAGCTGCAGCTTCCGCTTTGGACTTTCAAAATAAAACCTGTGTGCGTGACACCCTCCCGTGTATGTGAATTGGGGGGTGGGGTGGGGGGTTGTTAAAGGTGCTTTTTGCAGTCACCCTCTGCAGAATTTCACTTTCGCCACCAGGGGGCAGCGTCTCAAAAAATATCTTTTATTGCAGATTTAATTTTTTCTTCCCGAGTTTCAGTTCAGGAAAAGCTGCAGCTGTTTGAGTATCTTTAACTGTACGTACATCTACAGCAGCGGTCCCCAACCCCCGGGCCTCGGACCGGTACCAGGATACCAGGATGCCTTATTTAACTTTGATGTGTGAAGCAGATTCATGTTCTATGTATTAATGTATCTAGACTAGATGTTTGAAGGCTTCCAGTATTTGTTACTCATGTCCATTTCAGGGCCCACCGACTGCATTTGGACCCAGAGAGAGAAAACATGCAGACTCCACACAGAAAGGCCAGAAGGTGGATTTGAACCCAGGACCTCACTGCTGTGAAGTAACAGTGGGAACAGTCCTTTTATTTCACAGGTGATTAAAACATGCTTTAAATCTGAAAGGTAAAATCGACTCATTTCCTGTAGAGCCCTGCTTGTCTGTGGTACTTTGACACTGGGTAGGCGTCTGATAGCCAAACCTGTGAGGAGGAGAAGTCATCTTCATCTGCTCTTTATCTTATTATTATTAATAATAATAATTCTGATTCCCGGGGTTTAGGTGTCTCCGCTGACTCATCAACGAAATATTCATTAAACTTAATCTACAGATTTGTTCTTCTTCTGTTTGTTTGTTTGTTTGTTTCTCTTGTTTTGCTGTGATCTACACAAATCACACAAATATGAAATCTTCGCATTTTTGTCCAGCTGCCTCCAGTTGAATTGCTTTGGACCGAGAACTTCCACAGACAACCAAACTGAGAACCTGTCTCATATCACCTACACCTGGTCATGGTCTCCACCAGGATCCCGCCCAAAGGTGTAGGTCGTCTGGTTCGGTGCTCTCAGAATCTAGTCTCTGTTTTTGTGGATGATGGGTTTTTTGGCTCCATCAGGTGGTGGCCTCCAGCTCACATGGTGGAATTCCTACTCTGGCTTGGCAACATGTGTCTGCACAAGTTGAATGCTCAGGTCTGATAAATGAGGGAGGAGTGGGTGGAGCAGAGATGGACAGACGGACTGGTGCAGCGATGTGGGCGCTGCCTGCTGTTGTGAGGAGAGAGTAAAGCCGAGTGCAGCTGTGGATCTATGATTCTCTGACCACGAGCTCAGAGTGAGACAAAACATGTCAGAAATGAGCTTCCTCTGATGGGTGCCCGGACTCTCCGTGAAAAAACAGGCTGCTGAGCTCGGCCATGAGAGCCGCTGCTCCTCCATGATTCAGGTATCAGACCAGGATACCTCCTGAGCATCTCCTGGGTGAGAAGAGACCCCAGAAGTGATGTGGATGGATGGAGGATGGATGGAGGATGGATGGATGGATGGATGGATGGATGGATGGAGAATGGATGGATGGATGGATGAATGGAGGATGGATGGATGGATGGATGTATGGAGGATGGATGGATGGATGGATGGATGGATGGATGGAGGATGGATGGATGGATGGAAGATGGATGGATGGAGGATGGATGGATGGAAGATGGATGGATGGATGGATGGATGGATGGATGGATGGAGGATTGATGGATGGATGGATGGATGTATGGAGGATGGATGGATGGATGGATGGATGGAGGATGGATGGATGGAGAATGGATGGAGGATGGATGGATGGATGGATGGATGGATGGATGGATGGAAGATGGATGGATGGAGGATGGATGGATGGAGAATGGATGGAGGATGGATGGATGGAAGATGGATGGATGGAGAATGGATGGAGGATGGATGGATGGATGGATGGAGGATGGATGGATGGATGGAGAATGGATGGATGGATGGATGTATGGAGGATGGATGGATGGATGGATGGATGGAGGATGGATGGATGGATGGAAGATGGATGGATGGAGGATGGATGGATGGAAGATGGATGGATGGATGGATGGATGGATGGAGGATTGATGGATGGATGGATGGATGGATGTATGGAGGATGGATGGATGGATGGATGGATGGAGGATGGATGGATGGAGAATGGATGGAGGATGGATGGATGGATGGAAGATGGATGGATGTATGGAGGATGGATGGATGGAGGATGGATGGATGGAGAATGGATGGAGGATGGATGGATGGAAGATGGATGGATGGAGAATGGATGGAGGATGGAAGATGGATGGATGGGTGGATGGAGGATGGATGGATGGATGGATGGAGAATGGATGGGGGATGGAAGATGGATGGAGAATGGATGGAGGATGGATGGATGGATGGATGGAGAATGGATGGAGGATGGATGGATGGATGGATGGATGGATGAATGGAAGATGGATGGATGGAGAATGGATGGATGGATGGATGGATGGATGGATGGAGAATGGATGGAGGATGGATGGATGGATGGATGGAGAATGGATGGAGGATGGATGGATGGATGGATGGATGGATGGATGGATGGAGGATGGATGGATGGAGAATGGATGGAGGATGGATGAAGGATGGAAGATGGATGGATGGAGAATGGATGGAGGATGGATGGATGGATGGATGGATGGATGCGGGATGGATGGATGGATGGAGAATGGATGGAGGATGGAAGATGGATGGATGGATGGAGGATGGATGGATGGATGGAGAATGGAGGGAGGATGGAAGATGGATGGAGAATGGATGGAGGATGAATGGATGGAGAATGGATGGATGGATGGATGGATGGATGGATGGATGGATGGATGATATTTGGAGTTTTTTAATCAGATTTTTCAGGCCACTGAACCTGATTCACTTCGACTACCTCTGACTGTTTGGTGGATGATAAGCTGCACTTAAAAGTAGATTTTCTGACTGCCATGTTTGTGTCTTGAATGGCCTCTGATTCACCTCCCCACCATTAAGAAAGAGGATCAAAGTGTGTGTGTGTGTGTGTGTGTGTGTGTGTGTGTGTGTGTGTGTGTGTGTGTGTGTGTGTGTGCACCACCACTGCTGCTTTTATTATGAGGTGCAGAGCAGTAGCTGGCACCGTATGAAGGGATAGTTTTAACTTTGACTGATGAGAAAATCGGAATGTTTCAGTCACAAAATGAGCTCAGCGTCCGGCTCAGCTCCGCTCTGAGGAAACACCGTCTGAATACAGGAGGTAAACAAGCTGAAGGATGTTTTTGATACATGACGCTGGCAGCTAAGTTCAGCTAAAACTGGATCATTTCCTGGAGCTGCTAAGAAAGACACTTGACATTTTTGGTTGAATCCAGAAAAAACTTTTTTTTTTTATTAACATGAAGGTGTTTTAATTTTTTTATTTTTTGGCAATCTTCCACTCTGGGGAGAAAACAGCTACAGCATGTGTTGTGTTGAAGCGATATCAACTGAAGTTAAATAGGCAGAGCTGTACTTTTATGTAATTCGTGTAATTCCATTTTGCACCACAAGGTGCAAAATGAGTCACCTTTGTTTAACTAGATCAGGGTTGGGGGAACTCCAAGCCTTGAAGGCCGGTGTCCTGCAGGTTTTAGATCTCACCCTGGGTCAACACACCTGAATCACAGGATTAGTTCGTTACCAGGCGTCTGGAGAACTTCAAGACATGTTGAGGAGGTCATTTAGCCATTTAAATCAGCTGTGTTGGATCAAGGACACATCTAAACCTGCAGGACACCGGCCCTCGAGGCCTGGAGTTCCCCACCCCTGAACGAGATGAAGTCCTCCCAGATGACTGAGCTCTTCACTTTATCTCTAAGGGAGAGCTCTGACTCCCTTCAGAGAATCATTCCTGTGTTTGTATCTGTGATCTGATTGGCCGGTCTTTACCTACAGCTGATGGTCATAGATGAGAGCAGGGACAGAGACCACAACAGACCAGTCCAGAAAGGACTAGCTGAAGCTCAAAACCAACTGGAAACAAGGTTTTGGCAATGGTGGAAGCCCCACACAACAGAAGCCTTCTTCAGGTCCACAAAGCACATGAACTGGTGACTTCTTAAATGGTGCTTTTCAACACGACTGGAGCGCTCAGAGTACTTTATGCATGCCTCATTCGCCCGAGCACTCTTTCGTTAGGATGTCACTGAGAGAACGAGTGCTTGGGCGCAGAAATACTTTGAAGGTAGCAGACAAAATGATGAAGGTTTAAAATGGAGCCAAAATCTGATTTCACTGTTTATTGTTCTGAGGTGACGTCATCCAGAGGCAAAAGAAAAACAGCTTCTCCTCAACAGTGCGCGATGGAGCTGTGGCGCCCCCTGCTGTCCACACAGCATCAGTGCAACAAGTTCAGAAACCTCTGATAAAAATAATGATCCTATTTATTATCATGACGTCATGCACAGTCTCCCTGACTCTCACTTTGTGTGGGTCAGTTATGATGGGGGGGAGGGGTTATTCTTTATCAGCGGTCACATGACTCAAACCAAAAGTGTGAACGTTCAGATTTTTATTTGAAGAGCGCAGAAACTCGACTGTTCCTTTAAAAGTGGTCTTGTGATGAGCGACAGCAGCTCTCAGCTTCAGGCAAGTCATCTGTCAGCTGATGTCCAGCAGGAACCTCACTTCCGTCAAACTGGACGCAGACGCGCATGAACACCGGAAGTTGCACATGTACGCCTTCACAGTAAACTCCTGTATCACGTGTTATAGCTTGATTTCAACCAACAAGTTTGAGATCTGTCACATTCATCATATGCACGACTAACAAGAATATCACGAGAAGTTACCTGGTCATCTCTGAAGCAATCAGCATCATAATAACGATGGTAAAAAAGTCCATATTGATCAGGATCGAACCTCCAAACAGCTCCTGAGCTGCAGCCAGCACGAAGCTGATCAGAAGACTGGAGCTGTGAAACGCTTTGTAGTGTTTCAGGAAATCTTTATGAATCACGTGGTTACTTGGACAGTGACGTAAAAGACATTTAAATCCACTGTGAAATCTCAAGATTTTGCCTCTTTTTCAAGAGTCTCTGTTTCTCCATCCATTTCTTTCTGGACTCATTTTGTCGAGGACACTGACTGGAAAAAGGTTTTGGTCTTTGCCACAAAAATGACTAACAAAGTAAAGGAGATTTCATTTAAAAATATAAGAGCGGTATAGATACATTAAGCTTCCAGAGACCTGCTCGCATTTATTTTGGTCTTGTGCCTTTACTCAGGTTTTATGGAAAGATGTCGCTACTTTCATCTCTAACAGAAACAAACTAAATTTGAACTTTTTTAACCGAACGTGTTATTTGGTTATACTGACTTTAGTGAAAAAGACTCTATGTGACTACAATTTGTTCCTCTCACAGCAAAAGCTTTAAAAACCATTAATATTTGTAATATTTTAATGTGTTTTTGTAATTATTCAGTCACTGTATCCCTCGCATTTTAATTTTAATCTGCATTTCTATCCTGTTTGTTTAATTATTCATGCTGTTCCACTGCATTACAGTTTTGCACTACGTGTATTATGCCTGTTGTTAAAGTTTCTGATGAAATAAAGTTGGAGAAAAAAAATCTCAAGACTTTGTTGCTGGTTTTATTTTGAAAGGTCAGCCGGATGTACCCTGCGCGGTTCGGTCGCGCGCTCGTGCCGTTGTCAGCTCGTCAGGAATGATTGCGTGCAGGTGAGGCCGGCTGTGCTACTAAAGCCGTCCCGAGGACCGTCCCCGGCTCTGTGCAGCTGTCATGGCCTCGCCCATCTGTACCCCCGCGGCCACCTCCACCCCGGCGGCCGCCTCCTCCTCCAGTGGCCGATCCAGCCGCTCCGCCGGCCGGCGAAGCGGCGCTGCGGCCGGCCTGTCCGCCTCCAGTACCAGCCCGTCCCGCCTGTCCCGGCTGCAGGAGAAGGACGAGCTCCGGGGCCTCAACGACCGCCTCGCCAACTACATCCAGCGGGTGCAGGAGCTGGAGAGTGAGCGCTCCTACATGCTGCTGAAGCTGGAGGAGAAGGAGGAGGCCAGGAGCAGCGTGCGGAGGCTGTACGAGGAGGAGCTGGCCGACGTCAGGAAGTCCCTGGACGGCCTTGCCCAGGAGAGGGCCCAGCTGCAGATCGACTACGGGAATCTGTGCGAGGAGCACAAGACGCTCCAGGCGAGGTAGGAGCGCACAGCGTTACACCAGACTCCAGTCAAAAAGTGTCTGATTTAGAGGATGGTTTCCGCCCCCCTTTATAAAACTTTATAGGAGTTGATGGATGCTGATTATTGATCCTTCATGAACGTGTTTGTCTCATCATGAGGATTAAATCTTCCCTCAGTCTGGTTGTAAGAACTTTGCTCACTGTTATAATAATACATTTTATTTATATGCGCCTTTAAAGACCCTCAAGGTCACCTTACATTAGTACAACAAATATTAAAAAAAGTATGAAAGCTAAACTAAGAGCTAGATTAAGACGGAGTCGTGATGAAGGGTCTGCAGGTCTGAACAGATGGAAGTACAGAGAGAGTTTGTAGTCTGGAGATCTGGTGGAAGTGCATCCCAACGTGTCGGCGCAGAACGACCAAAGAGTCCCAGGGTAAACATGTGAGCAGGTGGAACAGACGAGAGGAAAGCTGGAGAAGAACAGAGCACGTGTGGAGAAGATAAATATGGAGGAGCGAGGTTATGAAGCGCTTTGAATGTAAGAAGCAGGATCTTGAACTTGACACGGAGGTGAACTGGAAGCCGATGGAGACACAGGTCAGTGTGTGCAGCAGCTGGTATCACATGACCGATAACGTTGTGCTCGCGTCTCTTTCAGGCACCAGAAGAAGGAGGGCGATCTGACCACCGCGCTGGCCCAGTTGAGGAGAGCTGAGGAGACTCTGAGCTTGCAGGACGCCGAGTTCACCAAACTGCAGTCGGAGAGCCGCAGACTCGACGGCGACCTCGCCGACCTGCAGAGCCAGCTCGAACAAGTAAGAAGGGCAGCCGCCGTTAAACGCAGTTATCCTCGTCGGAGACGTCGTGTCTCACCTGCGGCGAGGGACAGGAAAACGAGCCTGCGCCGTTCGGTCTGACAGGATGTGAGGAAATCCTGGCTTAGCTTAAAGTAGAATCGGAAACATGAATGGTTGTACGTTAGCTTCAGCCAACCAATCAGGCTTCGTCTGTTTCAGCGCTCTTCTAATTTCACTTACTCTTGAATCTGTAACTGGGCTGATGGAGCGTCACCTGTGCAGCTCTGACGTTGGTCTTATTTGTCACCAGCTGGAGGCTCTACTGGCAGAAACCAAGAACCAGCTGAGCTCTGAGATGCTGAGGCGAGTCGAGGCGGAGAACCAGGCGCAAACGCTGAAAGAGCAGCTCGACCTGCACAAGAACATCAGCGAGCAGGTAACTGCTGCCGGTTTCTACGTTTTCAGGTTGGCGCATCTTCCGTCACCGTTTCACCTCTTTGTGTTTTAAATAGGAGATCCTGGAGATCCGAAGCAGACACGAAAGCCGCCTGGTGGAGGTGGATTCAGGGCGGAGGAGGGAGTTCGAAGGCAAACTGGCTGAGGCGATGCAGCAGCTGCGGCAGGACAGCGAGTCGCAGCTTCAGCAGTACAAAGAAGAGATCGACCGGGTTTTCGGCTCAAAGGTTCGAGCTGCTCACGGATTATTTTCTGATATTAAAAAACGTGTTTCACGCTGCTTTGTGCCCGACAGCTACACAACGCCCAGCAGGACGCGCTGGAGAAGAACGACGTGGCTTCGGCCGCAAAAGACGAGCTGGACGCCACGAAGGTCCGAGTGGAGACGCTCAGCTCGCAGCTGCAGCAGTGCAGGAAAGAAGTGAGTTGGGGGGAGGTCTGTGCTCGAGAAAAAGCCTCTGATGTGGAGCGAAACGCTCTTCGTCTTCATGTTCCTCTCTCTCTCTGTCAGAAAATGTCTCTGGAGAACCGCTTCCAGGACCTGGAGAGGACTCTGGACAAGGAGCGGGAAGTCTGGCACCACAAACTGAGTCAGAAGGAGCAGGAGCTGCTCAACATGAGAAGCCAGATGTTCAGTCAGCTGGAGGACTACGAGCACCTGATGGATGTGAAGGTAGCTCTGGACGTGGAGATCAGTGCCTACAGGAAGATGCTGGAGGTGGAGGAGCAGAGGTATGGCTGACTGAGTGGAGGGGTCCTGGGTCTCAGGTGCGTTTGCTCCCATGGTGCTTTCTGTTTCCTGTCAGGTTTAAGCTGTCGCCCAGCCCCTCGCAGCGGACATCCATACCTCGAACGCACGAGCACAGCGGCCGAAAGCCCAGAGGGAAGAAACGGAAATACGAAGGCGAGTCCGGGAGCTCGCCCGCCTACAAAATGTCCAGCCGTTCGATGGAGCGCGGCGCCGTGAGCGTGGCAGAGATTGACGTGGACGGAAAATATGTTCGACTGAAGAACAACTCAGACAAAGTAAGTCTGTACGGGTTGTGACGCCTCGGGGTCAAGCTGGAGGATGTTGGACAGCTCGGTATTGGATGCAGAACATTATTGGTCACATGATTTCATTAAAAAGCAGCACAAACACGAGCAGAGGTCCAGCTCAGGGTCTGCTGAGGTGAAGCCCAGCTGACAGCTTGCAGCTACAGCTGTCTGTCACTGTTCGCCTGTCAGTCAAGTAGGCCACGCCCCTAATAAGGCAAACTGTAATATTGCTATTTATAAATAAAATATTCTCCCCATACAGATGTTAGGACAGGGAGATGTGAGAGCAGCAGCTGTAAACGTGTTTGTTTTAACACCTGTGACGGAGTCACTGCTCCCTCTGCTGGATGTTGGAGGAACTGCAGCTTTTGCTGCTTCTGCCTCGGCTGCATGTTTTCATGCCCGTGGCTTTAATTGTGCAGGGATGCACGAGCAGCTTGAGTCAGTGTGCTGTGGCGCTCTCAGATGACCTCCTGCACACTGCTGTTAACGATTTTGTGTAACTTTCCATTACTGGGAGGAAAAACTGTTACATGAACTACAATAATGTCAATATCCCACAGAGCCAGCAACCCGCCCGGGTTCTTCATGCGCTCACTGACCCGGCTCTGACCTGTTCAGCACTGCAGTAATTCATCTGTAATTACATTTAATAATATATATTGATTTCAGGACATTAAGCTAGCTCGTGTTAGAACAGCCTTCATGTAAAATATGTGCAAACAATTTTTACATTTCTACAGGGTCACCGTGGCGTGCTCTGCAGTTTGAGAAAACCCATTTTAGGGTCAATGATGACTTTTTAATTTGTTTCCAGGAGCAGTCTCTGGGTGGGTGGGTGGTCCGGCGGGTTTACCCCGGCGCTGGAGACATCACCTTTCACATTCCCGCCTCCTGCATCCTGGCTGGTGGGCAGACACTCACTGTGAGTCCTTTAACACTGTAGGAAGACTTACTGACCACCACTGGTAATCACTGTAAACACAATGAAAGTGTGTTTGTGTGTTTACCTGTCAGATCTGGGCAGCAGGTGCTGAGGTGGAGGCGGAGCCCAGTGACCTGGTTCTGCAGGGCCACAGGAGCTGGGGGGTCATCACTGATCTAAGGGTGATCCTCCTGAACTCCAACCACGAGGTAGAGGAAATAAACCACACCTCCCAGAATGCACCTGTACAATAAACCTGAAAGTAATGCTTTGTAACACGAACACTTTATTTAACTCGTGATTTTGAAGTGTGGCGCCTTCCACAACTGTACAGAACATGTTTGTATTACTGTGACTTTATTTAAACAGGAAGTGGCCGAGCGCAGGCTGTGCATGCTGGGTGGGGGTGAAGACGACACTGGGCTGGAGTTTGATGAGGAGTTTGTCACGGGGAGTGAAATGCAGCGCTTCCAGAGACAGGTAACCTGAGGGGGGAAATGTTCAAGCACGAAAGGACCAAGTGCAGGACCTCAGACCTCATGTCTGCTTTTGTTTTCCCGCCTGCGCTGCAGCCAAAGCGAAAAAAGAAGTGTTGTTCGGTGTCGTGAGTGCGGTCCACGCTCGGCCTGGACGGTAGGTGGGGGGTAAAGTAGCTTCAGCTTTTCCGCTCGCCTCGCCTGCTCCCATAACCAGATGCATGGCTTGTTTCACTCATCCATCACGCAGCCCAGTTACTCTGCAGCTCCAGCTCGCTCGTCAAGTAAACTCAAAGTGTAGTTTGAGCAAGCTGGAGGCCGTCAGTTTGTTTCAGGAGAGAATTAACGCCTTCAAATCTGAGGCCATGGTGCTCTGCAGAGATGTGGATGCTGTCCTGGTGTCTGTGGAAGAGAGTGGAGCATCGTCTGAAGGATGTCTGGGCTCATCCTCAGAGATGCTGAGGACTCAGAGTAGAGCTACAGTCTACACGAGGACCTGCAGGACCTCCAGAAAGCATTCACTGCACCGCTCCAGTTATTCCACATTCTGTCGTTACATCGTTATTCCTAAATGGATTAAATTCATTTTCACCTCAAAATTCTACACGCAGCACCCCATTATGGCGAAGTGATAAAAGCAAATGTATTAAAAAACACATGAGATTAAAAGTGAATGTCTTCCAGCTTGGAAAAAAGCCGTGAGAACTTTCTGGATGCTCTGTAAAAGCGAACAGAAAGAGAAGCGACCCGCTTCAAGCACAAACGCATCGTCATCTGAGAAGTCGGTGCTGCTGCTCCACCACCCAGCACCCACCTGTCGCACTCCTATTAACTAATCACTGTCTCCCGTAGCTCTCAGCCTCGTATGCCGTATAACAAGTAGGGCCTGATCACGTGACCTCAGGGGGTCGTGGGGCTAAAGATAATCAATAATGTCAGCAGGTGCTTGTCCATGAAGTCTGAATCTTTAACTAACTCAGCTCAGACGCAGCTGTGTTAGCACAGGGCTCGCAAAATTGCTAGCCCGACGTCCCGGGGCTAGCGATTTTTCCAGTCGGGCTACCAAAATCTAACTCAGCCCTGCCCGTCGGGCTATCATAGGAAAATATATGTCAGTGCTTTTGCATTCTTTCGCCAATGTAGCTGAGTAATTATGTCATTGGCATCGATGAGCCACTGTCAATATGTGACATATTGAAATCGTGTTTGAATTTGCGCTTGCTTTTTGCTTTCATTTTCATTTTGCGATCGCGCGAACGGTGTATAGAGAGCGGCAGCACTGATTGGTGAGTGACGATTAATTGCGCAACAATTCCTCTGACATCGTCTTATCACTCATTAGCTTACTATTCAAACGCGACAAGTGAAATCTCTCGCAGCAAGCTTAAACATGTGAGAGGTTGAGTGCGCAAAGAGTCGCTGATCATTATGTAAGTACGTGTGTAAAAGCAGCAGGATTTACGCTGGTATTTTAGTTCTGCAGAGCCAAATAAGACAGGTCAGAGTGAAGAAGGGGCAGCCAAAGAAAAGCCGATCACAAAACGGAAAAGATATGACAAATCGAGCCCGTTCTCATTCCCGAGGCGTAACATGGCGACGTTTTGTCACGTCCCGCGGCGTTCCTTAGGAACGCGAAAGGAGACTTTCGGCGTTCTTATGGTACGCGGCGGGTTATGGCTGAAATCCAGTGCAATGACGCTCCCGCGGTAATCAACGTTCCAGCCCTAAACCTAACCTTATCCCTAGCCCTAACCATAACCTTTTTCCTCACCTTAAACAGGACTTAAATGATGTTAAATAGCGTGTTTCTAAGCTATTTGAAGGAAAAGAGCGAACATGTGTAGATTGAGTCCATATGGTTCTCATATTTCCTCATTTTTCCGAGGTCGTCATTTAGGAACGTGGTGGGTAGCCGAAAACGTAATATGTTGACGATTTGTCACCTAGCCTAAAGACTATGAGGCAAAAAGAAAGCGCAGCTTTTTTTGGTTTCATGGACAAAAGAATTTCTGTGGCTGGAATATGACGAGCTAAATATCATGATGTTCTGCCAGGTGTGTTGTGAGTTTCATTTGATTTCTGAGTCGACAAGCGCCTTTGTTACTGGGACCAGTCATTTTAAGAAAGAACCCATGAGAAATGCAAGAAATGCATTATTGCCCAGTCTGCAGTATCTTTCCCAGAACAAACACCAATTGCAAACAAACATACTACAAATAAACCAAGCACAACAAGAACTCCTGAAAAAGCTGTTTAGAACAGCGTGCTATATTGCAAAGAGTGAACTACCATTGGCAGAATTTAGCAGTCTTTGCAAACTTCAAAAAGCAAATGGCCTCGATCTTGGTTCCACTTGCCTCTTACCCGTGACTTCAGTGAAAATTTCAGATTCAGGATCTGACACAGACTGATTCATGTTCTACACAGTTCTTACAAGTTCATAGAAATTTCTGTTCAATTAGAACCAAGTATTTGAGTTGATTGTAATTTTTATACAGTTGTTGTGATTTGTATTTTAACAATTTTTTTGATTAATTTTTGTTTCCGTTACAACATTATACTTTAATGTATAATATTGTAAAGGAAACCAAACGTAAAAAAAAATTTCTTTTTTTATTCGGGCTACTTAAATTTATTTTGGGCCACCAAAAACTGAAGAATGCCTGCCCGAAGGGCTACCAGAGATTTTGAAATTTTGCGAGCCTTGTAGCAACACGTGAGAAGAAGCATTTCTGCAGCGTTTCAGGGAGTTTTAGCTTAAACGTGTAAACAATGAATTACAGTAATCAAATGAAATGAATGACCGTCTCCAGTTCAGTGTGAGATACAATAGGACTTAATTTGGCAACGTTTAAGTGATCAAAGCAAACCAGAGACTTAACATGAAGATCCAAAGTGAGAGCGGGTCAAAGGTCACCCCGAGGTTCCTGAGACGATTTAACAAATCTGTCAGGACCTACAAGGACTCCAGTCGTTCCTTCATGAAGGAAAGACTGGAGTCGGAGGACGTTGTCAGCCATCCAACCTTTGATGGAGGTTAAGCACTAATTCAGGTGCAGCTTAGAAACATCTCAGAAACAGAAATGTGGAACTGAATATCATCTGCATAGCAGTGATGGCAAATGTTCTTAAAGTGGCTCAAAACAGGAAGTAGATCTATTAGAAACCGTAAGGGGCCCAGTCCAGACCCCTGTGGCACACGATGGCTGAGAGAAGTGGAGGATGACCTGTACTTACAAACCGCCGCAGATGAGCATCGTTCAGACCATCCAAGGCAGATCCAGATACGCCGACCCAATATTTCAGCCTATCGAGCAGCATGTGGCGATCAACCGTATCAAATACCAACGTGAGGTCCAACACTAGCAGAAAAACCTTTTCCTGCATCATTTTGCATGAAAACACAGCAAAATGCGACGAGCTGTTTCAGTAGAATGAGCTCTACGAAAGTCAGACTGACACATGACACGAACGCTGTTTGTCTGAAACGGCTGTGAGCTGCTTGAGCTTTTCTTAGAGATAAACACGAACTTTGAGATCGTTTGAAACAGCAGGCGGGCAGGTTTCATCTAAAGTGGAAAGGCGACGATATTAAAAAGATCTGTAAGAGACCAACAGCGTCACGAGGGGATAAATATAAATAACAAGCATCAGTTTCTCAGCTGTGGAGGAATTTAAGATGCGAGCGCTAACCGTCCGGCGAAAATGAAACCCCAAACACAAACGTGTGCAGTAGCGCACGCGGCCTCCTGCTGTGGTACCGTGAGCAGGATTAACCCCGCCCTGCACATCACGCCCTCAGGTTTGTTTGGCTTTGAAGCTTCAGCCTGTAATCCTCATTAATCTGGACATCCAGAGGTTTGCACCCCGCCCTCTGCTTCCTTTCTACTAACCAGACCTTTCTTGTGACGATAACGCTGCTGCTCTGTCCCCCTCAGGATTTCTCCAAGGAGACCGCTTGTGCTGTGATGTGACGCCTGCTCTCTGCCACAGACCTCGACGCCGGTCTGAACCCTGGAGCAGCTCGGGCCTCAGACTGCTGCTTTCTGGCTCCAGTAGTTGTATTTACAGTAGGACGATGAGATGATCTCACCTGCCTTAAAGCTCCAGTGTCCCTCACGTTTCGTCGCTCTCGCTTCACAACAGGAGCTTTGATTTTAATTTTTGTTGAAGTGTAATAAATAAAGCTAAAAGTTTCTAAACAAATACAACTTGTGCTTATTTCCAGCAGAGATGCTGCAGGGGAACCACAGCCTAAAGTGCTGGGTTGTTTTCATAGCTCAGCTTCTGGGTAAAAGCTGCAGGTTGGGTGGGTAGACTGGCGTGGTTGTCATGGTAACGAAACATTTCTCTCTTTGGGATTTACCTGGATGATGGAGCACCAAGACACGAAACTGTAGTTTTGTTTTTTTCTCAGCAACTCTGAAAGCTGCGCTGCTGCTCCTGTGTAGTCACCTGCGTTTCAGTCGGGATGCGTCTATCCAGCACATCTCGACTAAAGCAGGCCGCCTTAACAGACCAATAGTTATCGAGCACAGACGTAAAAGGCTGAGGATGTTTTGAAGCCTCCAGCTGAGGATTTGATGTCATCGTAATCAATGAGCGTAACCCTCTCAGAATGACAACAATTTACAAAATGAACTTATTGTTTTATTATATGTGACCTGAAATGAGTACCTGAGTCCACAAACTGACCACGAGCCACAGGTATCGCCCCCTGGTGGTCATTAGAAGGTCTTAAGTTGGGGATCTGTGGGACTGAACTACCACCTGTTCAACAATGAAGATGTGGACACTATACCAAGGCTAGCCTCTGTCGTTCTTTGGGGGGGGGTTTAACTACAAAGCAGTTTTGATCTGCTCCAGTGCCCCCCCCCCCCCCCCCTGCCATTACCACCAACACAAAACACAGGATAATAAACATACAGAGGAAAATAAAAGGAGTCATTGAGTCTTTTGTGGTGTAAAAGTTCATGGGGTCGTGAGCTCCGTCCTGAGCTGTGCAGACTTCCACCTACACCATCGTTTCCTTGTTGATGGCTTTGCTGAGGAAGTTTATGGGCGCCACCTGCTGGTTAGGAGGTGTTTGCGCTGACACGGGAACCCACAGTCGAACTCTCTGGTCAGTCGTCTTCCAGGTTTTGAAGAGATGCAGATGGTAGCGCACAGAAACCTGGCAAACACCAAACCAGCAAAGACGATTTAAACATGAAACAAAATCATAAAGAAAGCACACTATGCTTTCCACGAATGCACCAAAGCGTAAAACACTGACATTAAAACATCTTTCACTCCAGGTTGTTAATCAACCAAAGACCCAGACAGAGCTTTGGTCCACGCAGCCGGTAAAACTCAAACACCAGTTTCCTTTGAGTTTCTGTCTGATTTAGTCCTCAGCTCAAACAAAATAATCATTGTGGGTGATTTTAGCATCCATGTAGATGCTAAACAACTGACAGCCTGAACACAGCATTTAATATGTTATTAGCCTCTTAAAGACATAAAGACTTGGATGGCCGCTAACTTTCTGCTTCTTAACTCAGATAAAACTGAGGTCATTGTACTCGGCGCTGAAAAGCTTAGAAATATGGTATCTAACCAGATTCTTACTCTGGATGGCATTACCTTGGCCTCCAGTAACACTGTGAGGAACCTTGGAGTCATTTTTGACCAGGATATGTCCTTCAACGCACATATTAAACAAATATGTAAGACTGCTTTCTTCCATTTGTGCAACATCTCTAAAGAAATATCCTGTCTCAGAGTGACGCTGAAAAACTAGTTCATGCATTTATTACTTCCAGGCTGGACTACTGTAATTCATTATTATCAGGAAGTCCTAAAAACTCCCTGAAAAGCCTTCAGTTAATCCAAAATGCTGCAGCAAGAGTCCTGACAGGGACTAGAAAGAGAGAGCAGATTTCTCCTGAGTGGTGTTCAGCACCACCTGAATCTGCCGTCTCCAAGATTTTCATTTAAATAGTGATTTCAAATATATTTTAGAATTTATATAGTTGCATTATTATAAATCTGTACTCTTGAACCCTTTGAGCTGTTCCTAATGTTTAGGGGCCCTGAGAAGCAAAAGGCTTGAAAAGCAGCTGGGTGGGCCTTCTTTAACCTTTGCCCTCATGAGTATTTCTGCTGTAGGAGTCCATGGGGACGACTCACGTTTGGAGCCATGAGCAGAAGTTGAGTATTTGCGTCACTTTTTAGTTTTAGAAGTTGCTACTTAGTAACTGCAAGTGTCCCCGTGCAGGACTGACGTCTTCCACATTCGAGTTAGTAAAATAAGTTCATGTTAACTCTAAACTCACCACAGTCCAGAACACATAGATGATGATGAGAGCCAGAGTGAGCACCAGGAGTCCCAGGGCCTCCGTCCCATTGGTGTAGTAGAGCTCCATGGCTCCTTGAACACACAGCCAGCCCGACAGAGACGCGAGCGGCGTGATGACCAGGAAGCAGGCCGCATCGCTGCACAGCGTCCTCCTCTGCTGCTGCATGGCTGGAGAGCACCACCACTGATGGAGAGAAAGAGGAGGCAGGAAGAGGATTAGCCTCATGTTTCCCATGAAATAGTAAAATGTCTATTTTTTAGACTGCGTCCCTTATATCAGCAGGACACGGAGTTAAGACCAACGTAAGACAGGAACAATCCTCTGGGAATGTTTAGTGATCCTGCATTTACTAAGTGAAACTGGTGACATCAAACGAATACATTAAACTAATGTTTTATTTGTTCACTGTGTGATAATACAGGAGACTTTGTAGCTGCAAACCCAGTTCAGCTTTTACTTCAATCGAAGCAGAATAAACGTGTGTGTGATTCGATTCGTGCATCGCTAACAGGAAGTGCTGCACCTTTCCTCCCCTGCGTGCGTGGAGCATCGCCTGAGCAGGCCTGTGCTGCTCAGTGTGTAGCTTAGCCTGGCACAGCACACGGTGCTTAATCAGCAGATTACCAGCCAAGAATGCACCTCAGAGAGCACGAGGCCACTCTCCTGTCCTCTGCAGCAAACAAGCACCGGCTAATCTGCCTCTCAGGCTAAGTGGCTTTATGACAGCGAGCTGATGGCAACAGGTTCTCCAACGTGAAGCCAACAAACTCCTCCCACTGAGTCTGACATGCCACCATTCAGGAAAAAGAGGCAGCTTCACTCTTTGCTCTGTCTGCTCTGCAGCAGAAGCCGGTGAATCCTTCTTTTTTAACGTCAATCAGCCTCATTCATCTGTCTCATCTCACAAAGATGAGCGTGACGCGAGGAGAGGACACTACAGAAAGTGACAAATATATTCTCATGTTCAGCTCACGAAGCCACTTAGTTTCATTAATCCAGGTTTGAGTTATTAGAGAAGTGTGGCTGCCTCGGTCGCTAAAACCCTGTGTGAGTCCTGAGCATCAGTGTGGTGATGGGCCTACCTCAGTCAGAGGCTTTGGCACTCGCTCCAGCACAAACTGGTGATGGCAGAGCTCGCAGTGGCCGCTGTCGGAGGCGGTGAGCCACTGTTCCAGGCAGCTCCGGTGCACCGACGCCAGGCTGCCGGAGCACTCGCAGGGGGACAGCAGCTCTCCTGACGCCCGGCCTTCGTGGCAGATCCTGCAAAACTGGTCCTCACTGCACAGACACACGAACAGAGACGACAGGAAGTCTGCAAAGGCCGTTTTCTACTTTGACGTTCAGAAGGTAAAAACTTTGCATAAACGAAAGGAAAGGATTCATCCTGCCTTGTAGATTTACTCACAAATGTATAATGAAAATATATCATGACCTCTTTCATGGTGTTTCTGAATATGTGTCATCTCACTGTGATGTTACTGGATCTGAGTGGAAACGACACCGTGCAGGATTCAGGGGTGAAGCATTCGTTTGACTGGAGACTCTGAGGTAAGTCATCGAGGTCGTAGCTTCTCGTCACTAACCAAGAACCCTTCAGAAACGCAGCCTCTGTGAGTACTGCTGTTAACCATGTCCATTCTTTTATATCCACAGTGTACTCCTCTCCTATTGGCTGCGAGTAGCTGGATGATTCACAAACTACACCCTGAACCCTGACGTCCACCGTTATCAGATGAAGTGGGGAAATGCATCACCAGCATATCTGCAAGGTGCATCCAGGCGGCAACATAAAGGGCCTAAAATTATCGTTTAGAAACTGCAGTTCCTCTAACGTCCAGCAGAGGCAGCAGTGAGTCGGGCCCCATAGACTTCCATGTTAAAACTTTACAGCAGAAATAAACATGTTTGCAGCCTGAAACACAAACTGTGTCTGTGGATCCTCCTTCATAACACCTGTACAGGGGAGGATGTTTCTATGACTCACCTGTTTAAATGGTTTTAAGTTTGCATTATTAGGGGTGTGGCCTCTTTGACTGACAGGTGGCTGTCTGCTAGCTTCACCTGGACCGTGTTTGTGCTGTTGGAGCTTTTTAACGACGTCATGTGACCAATAATATGACTGCTGTGAGGTCAACACACTAACAGCCCGTCTGGCTCCAGTTCTGGTAAAATTCGAGGATTGTGATTGGACGAAGCACTAATTGGCAGGTACCCGTCTCTGTGCGACGCTCCCATAAAACCCGTTTAAACTGGGTTGGTGGTTCGGGCTGTGAGTTCGTGTCCAGGAAAGGCTTCGTCACTCTGGGTGATTTCAAACGTTGATAGCGTACGTCACAGAGGTGATGACCTTTCAGCCTCTGTGCTTCCTGCTCCGGTTACCTGTCTGTGATGGATACACACTCCGCAGTGGGCGTGTCTCCGTGATAGCACATCACTTCCTGGCTGCTGCTGTGGAGCTCTTCATCCAGCGCAGGCTCAGGGATGAACTTGACCTCCGCCACAGGACTGGACCCCCACCGGCCCACCGGATCCTCCACAGTCATTGCTGCAGTACGAGGGGCCATTCACATCTGCCACACACACACACACACACACACACACACACAAATGTAAAACAGATGGAATGAAAATACATCGTGACACAAAATAAATAAATAAAAATAAAAATATGGACACACGTGGATCTGAATATAAATAAATTATATTTCAGTAACTGGTCTCCCGACTCCAGTAACAGAACCCTTCATATTTACAGACAGGTTTAAAAAAATAAACGGTCAACGATGGAGGAGCATTGTGCTCCTATTGGTCAGCATCACAGACATTAAGGAAGTTCTGCTGACCTGCCGGTTTGTAATTTATTTTCCAGCAGCTGTTTTCACCGATTAGCCAGAACTCAGCACCAAACACAAAGTTACGGAGCTGAAAGGTGATTTAATATTTTATTTATGATTTTTATTTTGTTTGCTCTGCTGCCCCCAAGTGGCCAGAAATCAGTGAATTAAAGCTTTAAAGGTTTAAGTTTTCATGCAAGAAATTAAATAACCTGTCAGTGCTTGAACACATTTACACTGAGAATAAATTAGTAATAAAAAATAGTAATATTTCTTCTTCAAGAACAGCAAATATTTCTCTCAAGCTTTTTTAATTCTTCTAGTTATTCTATTCTTTCATTTTATCTTTATGAAAAAAGATCCATTTATTGTATTTTTTTAAATTTAGCTTTTTACTTATCGAGGTATTTATTTTATTCTACTTTTGAGCTTCCACTCCAGAGTTAGTCCGCTGTAAATATTGTTATTGTTCAGGTGAGGTTCAGCTCACGCTCTTCACATGAAACACGACCCGGTGCAAAGCAAAGTCTGTCACACAACGAGCAGCTTCAATGACAAGTCAAGCAGCAGCCTTACCTCCAGCCCGAGCCGACGTTAGGACCAGCTCCGTGTTTATCATCGGGCAGAGTCCGAGTGACGAGGCTTCTCCTCCTAAAGCCGTCCAGCAGATTAGAGAGGCTGACGGACGCCGGTGAGAACACCGAGGGATTAGACGCAGAGGAAAGTAAGGGCCGGGCCAGACGAATGGAAATCACATCAGACGGAGTCACAGCACCTCGCCGTACCCCCTTTAATCCTGTTAGGGGGCTTCCAGGAAGCCAGCGGAGCGAGACCAGACTCCCAGCTCCAGGCCGGTGGAGGCCGAGGGTGCAGACGGGATGCTGGGGGGAGGGATGGTGTTTGTCTGTGATACAGCTTCATTCACGCAGTAATCACTAAACATCCACCAGATCCAGAAGGTTAAAGTTAGGTGTAGTGGCAATTCCTTTTGTTTGACAAACCAAACATCCCACAATTAAAAGTCCACAAGCCACTGCTGCACTGAGATACTATTTCGTACGCAGGCAAAAGAAGTCCACTGTCCAGACTTGAAAGTTGCGTTTTTTATGGTTTGTTTTATCCAGTTTGACAATAACAAGATCCTTTTTTTTTTGTTACTTCCTGCTGCTTCTCCTGCTCTGGTAAAAAACCATAGACCCACCCCAGTGCATGCTGGTCCTATATCTCTCTATTTATAGAAACAAAAATGGCCCTACAGCTCTTACTGACTAATTTAACAAAGTAACATCAAACAAACATTGAAACAAAATATTAACCAACAAATAAACTTGTAAATAAATCCCAAAATATAAGTAAACTAACAACAAACTTTAACTAATTTCAAAATAATAAAAAATAAGAACAAATAGCTCCAACATTAGGTTACACTTTAAAAAAACTCAAAAAACTGTAAAATGTAAAAATGTCTTTTACGAGCTCATTTTTCTCACGGTTCCAGTCGTTTCTCATCATTTTCCACACATCAGCTGTGACTTCATGTCATAAACTTTGTGTTGTTGAAGAGATATCAGCTAAATGTGAAGTAGGGCCGGGCTGCACCTTCTTTCCAGTTAATACCAGTTTGTACCACAAGATGGTGCAGTGAGTCAGTGTAAGCTTTATTTAACAAAGCAAATCATTAAGAGAGGATACTGAGGACACTGTGCGTCATGTATAAACGAGGCATCAGGTGCTGTCTAATGGCTAATGAAGAGCCAACAGCCACAGCTACAAGCTAACACTTAACACGTGACCCAAAGTGAAGTGAGACTGAACTGATTTCAGCTTTTAATCCTGTGAGTACCACTAACCTAATCCTACAGTATCGGGAACAATGAGCAGACGCATTAAAACCCAACAAGTCCTGTTGTCTTGCAGAATAAAATGGTCAGCAGCGCCATCCTCCGTCGCCATCACTGTTTATTCTCAGTCTCTGTTGGAGGAATGGTTCACAGCTCCTCCTGCCTTAAGACAGCTTTCTTCTGATTGGCTGGCCCCTCAGAAACAGAAGTTTCAAGCAGCAGATGGGCGGGGCTTGATGTCCTCTCTTGACATCATTCAGACCCATGAGATGAAAAAGTTAAACAGAGTTTAGGGGTTACCGAGCTCATCATTAAACGTCGGTCATAATCAGAGCATCCGGTCCTGGAGCCGGAGATATACGACAGGAAGTGAGGAAGAGCAGCCGCATTCATGCTGACGATGAGGGCGAGCAGGTAAATGGAGAACTCGGATCCAGACAGCCTCCTGCGGTGCTTTTGTCTGCTATCGATCCAGACAGAGGCACACGCTGGATTAATGCCCGACGGCTGTTAAAGGACCCGGCAAAGAAAGCGATCGATGGACTGGAGAGCGGCCCCTCGCTGCCGACCTGAGCAGGATTAGAGAGGGGCCCCCGGCCCCATTTAACATAATGCACACCAAGGTTCACAAATAGACCCAGACAGACACAACACGAGCCAGACTGGGAGCCGGGACAGGAAGTGGCTCTCCCCCTGTGCGTTTTAACGTCTGCTGTCGGAGGAATTATCACGAAGGAATTCCCAGTGATGTGCTTTTCCTCTGGGCTTTGTTAGCAGCAGCCTGGGAATGAATAACAGGCGGGATGGAAGAAGAGGAGAAAGAGAGGCACAGAAAGTCCTCCCACCTCTGTCCCTCTGATCCCAGCGGGACTTTTATCTGAGCTCACGTGTGGACGATGAATGTGAACGACTCCATCTGCTGCTGGTCCCTGCTTGTTACAGATGCTGCTTTAATCCAGAGATGGAAACATCAAGCTTTTACTAAAATACTATATTTGTAAGAATCAACACACCTGAGTCTCATGACGGTGACGCAGCCTCATTGGTGTAAATCACAAAGATCTGTGGCCCTTTATGATTATTTGTACTTGACAATAACAGTTTGTTCTTGTATGAACCTCCTTCAAAGCCCTGCGCTCGCCTTCAGTCTGACCGCTGTTTGCACAAATCAGTCAAATCAAAACTAATTTCATAAAAAAATCAACCCAGCGGCTGCTCGCTTTAAAAACAGGAAAGAAAAAATGGAGTAAATTCATCGAGAGACAGTTTTCTTCTTTTTCCACATCACAGAAAACACATTTCCTGTTGTTCACCAAATCATTCAAATGAATCCACACTTGGGACTTGAAGCCATAGACGAGGTTTACGTTAAGACTGAGCTGCTACTGGGCCACTAAAATCAAGAGGAAAAGACGTGATGCACATGTGTTGATATTATTTTATGTGGAGAGGATGCCTTTTTAAATCTGAGAGATGTCTATGATGGGTGAAACCCCACAAACTTCAGCAGTGTTCTTGTCCACATTTAGATGAACGTTTTGGTGAAGTCAGCAGGTGTGACATCGCTGCTCTGATTGTTTGCTTCACGTCTCGGCTGTTAGGAATTTATCCATGTTTGGGAAAACCAAGTGAAGAAACCTAAGTTCATTTCCCAGCGCTGTGATCTGATGTGGCTGAAACTTTCTGTCAGTGTACAAACGTCTGAGCTCTCTGAATATGAGAGACAGTCTCACTTTCTCTACGCGATACAGCGACGCTGCTGCTGTGACTCTTTGGGCCTGAACTTAGGAAGTAAATGTATAAGACACAGAAATCTGTAACTTAATTACTGTGGTGCTTATTCTGGCCCACGGGCCTGATATTTAACACCTCTCCTGTAGTTGAACCTGTGGGTACCTCTGTGGGTACATCTCAGGCCCGTGTCCAGGTGTGGAGGCCTAGCTCCACCCACCACACTACCTGCCGGTGGCTGATGCCCTCAGCCGTCGGCGTTCGGGGCTGGGCACTCGGGCGCGTGCCCGGCTCACTCCCGATGGGAGTGGGGTTCCCTCAGGCCTCTGGGACCGTGGCTCGGCCCGCTCTGGTGCGACTGGCGGGGCCTGCGGGCTCGTCACTGCGGCCTCTGTGGCTTCTGCACCGTGGTTGCTGGGTGACCCACGTCTGTGTTGTTGTCTTGTTTTCTCTTCTTTTAACAGGTGATCTTCTTTCACTGTCCTTCCTTCCCCTCTGTTTTCTTTCTGTATAGTTGTCTGTGCAACTTGTAATAACTTTAAATCAAATTAACCTCCTAAAACCTGAACTCTTCCACGGCAGCATTTTTAATTTCTCTTTGATATTTGGTCACATTGGAACCTGATGAAAGTAAAAACAAAGAATTACCAGATTTTTTTTAACCTTATTTTTGTTTCTAAGAAAAATCAGAGCCACACATGAGGATATTCGTTTAAAATTTTGATAGAACAGCAGCACCATGATGTTCTCGTAAGTGGATATCAGGCCCATGTAGACCAAAACTGAGTATTTTGGTCTAAATAACCCAAAATGTGACGTCCACATATGTGGACGCAGGTCCTAGGAGGTTAAATTAATAAACAATGATAATATAGATCAATCAAGTGGAACAACCCTAACCCTATGCATTGGCATCCTGGCCTTCAGAGAACCTGTGGGAGGAGCTACTTTTACCTTTGAAGCCAAAAATCCCATTTAAAAATCTTCTGCCTTTGTTTGTACTTAGTTTCTCCTGCAGAGAAGCAGCTTGGCTGAGTGAGCTGCATGCAATAAGAAACATGTGTCTGTCAGGTGTAGGCGGGGCTCAGGTGTTCTCACGAGGATTTGATTCATGCTGAGGCTGAGTCAACATTTCGGAGCGCTCGTGTCAGAAATAGAAAGCGCAGAGCTCTGAGGAGGGACTCGCACGGGGCTCCCGGGACCGTTTGAAGTACAGAAAGGGGGTCGGGGGGCGTTTTATCTCGGGGACGTGACGGTTTGATGCTCGCAGACCTTTCAAGGAGCTTTTTTTAAAACACAGATAAGAGGATTGGCGAGTGGCTCGAGAGGAGCCGTCAAAACAGGCCGAGAGACAGAAAAGCTCAGAGCGAGCTGTGGCCGCCCGGAAGCTCGTCTGTGCCACTTTTTGCTCGTCGTGTTTCCAGACACAAACGACTTTGTGACTTTCTGTGTGACGGTCACGCGTGTTCTTCTGCACTAGTCATCTTTTAAAAAAAGGGGCGTCTCCATTAAAGGAAGAGCACGCCAGCTTTTAGAGGCCTAATCTGTGAAGAATGCTGTATCAGCGCACTATCAGCTCCTCCAGCAGAGGAAGGCGGATGTCTCTCGGGTTTTAAATGGATCCTGAGGACGAGAGAGGACCGAGCGCGCCAAGTGACTCGTGTCAAGTGGACATCCTTATCTCCCAAAGATGGGCGACTCTCTCTCTCTCTCTGGAAGGCAGCGGCGGCGAGCGCTCAGGCTCAGAGCAGCTGCAGGTTCAGAGGGTGAAGGCGTCCTGGCTCCTCTGTCATAAACAAACCCGGCCCACATCGAGGCGGCGTTGGCGAGCTCTCAGGCAGTGGACCGCTCTGGAGCAGACTGCTCCACTCCAGGCAGCTTGTCCCTCCTCGAGGCCGCCGGCAGCCGGGGGCCACCATGACGGAGTGGACTCTGCTCAAGCGCCTCCTGGACGCCGTGCACCAGCACTCCACCATGATTGGCCGGCTGTGGCTCACCGTCATGGTCATCTTCCGGCTCCTGATCGTCGCCGTGGCCACCGAGGACGTGTACACCGACGAGCAGGAGATGTTTGTGTGCAACACGCTGCAGCCGGGCTGCTCCACCGTCTGCTACGACGCCTTCGCGCCCATCTCCCAGCCTCGCTTCTGGGTGTTCCACATCATCAGCGTGTCCACGCCATCGCTCTGCTTCATCATCTACACGTGGCACAACCTGTCCAAGCACAACGCCACCCAAAGGTTGGGGCAGGGGGCGGGCGACGCGGCGGGGCAGGGAGGCCGGGACGGCGGGCGAGAGGCCTATGATCGGAGCTGCGACTCAGACAGCTGCTCCATCCAGTCCCATAAGCACCTGGGGCACAGCCTGGCGAATGTGCTGGAGGGCATCGCCGCCAAGGACCTCCAGAGGCTGGACCCCAAAAACTCGAGCCAGGCCCGAGCCTGCACCTTCAGGGAGGGGGGCACAGAGGCGGGCTCCGGAGGGGTTTTGTCCAAATGCTACATCTTCCACGTGTGCCTACGGGCTGTCCTGGAGGTGGGCTTCGTCCTGGCTCAGTGGAAGCTGTTCGGCTTCCAGGTGCCCGTCCACTTCCTGTGCACCTCGCCTCCCTGCAGCCAGCCGGTGGACTGCTACGTCTCCAGGCCCACGGAGAAGACCATCTTCCTGCTCTTCATGTTTTGTGTCGGGGTTTTCTGCATCCTGCTCAACCTGCTCGAGCTCAACCACCTGGGCTGGAAGAAGATCCGCCGCGCGGTGCGGCTGCAGGAGCACGCGTCCTGGGGAGCGTACGAGACCTTCCCTCCAGACAGCCCCTCCTTCACATCCTCTTTAGGCTTCAGGGACGTGACCAGCACCACCTCGCTGCCCACCCTGAACCTGGTGGTGGGTCACCAGCCGGACTGGACCTGTGCGGTGAACTGTGGCAGGATGAGGGAGCCGGAGGAGGTCCGAGAGAAAAGACCGGAGCCCCTAAGGAGAGAGGACTCCCATAAAGGAGAGAGGCAGCCTTTGAAGAGCAAGAGGGAGATCAGGGGGTCCAAACACAGGAGTGCCGAGGTCTGGATTTAGTCTCCATGACACCGCTGTCTTTATTTATACCGATCCATGGAGCTCACTCTGGATATATTCGAGATATATCCACCTGGATCACCTCATGTATGGAGCAGAGACTCATCTTACACTGTGATGAGGGACGGGACAGTGAAACTGCATTTAAAAGCTGTGGAACTGCTCAGACTGTCCTGTAATTATCAGTTTAGATTAGAAGTCTGTGCACATTTATCAAATATGTCATGCTGACCAAAGTCCTGCACAAAACACAGAAATGGATAAAAATAAATATGAACTACAGAAAATAAATAAAATGCATTAAGCTGCTAAACGCACGCTGTCATGGCGGACACACTAATCCTACGTGAACAGGTCCGACTGTGTTTCTTACAAATATTCTGATTGAGTCATATTTGGATGTAAAGTTTAAACCTGATGTTGACATAATTCTGTGTGTACAGACAGAACAAAGAAAGAAAACACACGAACGCTGCCTCGATATTTACTCGTCATTTATTTACGCAATATATTTTTGGAATATATTCATTTACAACATCTATAAAACACCTTTTACATAAATTATGCTACTGAAAAACTAAAACACAGAAGTGTGACGTTTCCTGTGCAGGGAAGAGGTTTGCAGACTGAACACTGAGACTGCAAAAGCAAACGGAGGCGCGGCGTGGAGAGAGCGTTTACTTTAGTGTATCAAAGAGTCAGTTATTCTCACCGCGGGAGTGTGAGGAAGGCCCATCGTGGGCTCAGTCTGAAGCCTGTAAACAAAACCAAACATCCGGGTGTTTTTATGATAAATGCATTTAAAAAAAACTCCCGTGGCAGGGGTGTGGTCTCTGTGGCAGGGGTGTGGTCTCTGGCCTGCTGCAGTGGAGGGGCGGTGCCAGGATGTCAGAGGGGACAAGTGAAATATGATGGAGCTAATGACCCTCCCCCCTTTATAGGCTGTGTCCCAATTCAGCGTCTGCAGCCTTAAAGGCCGCATTTTAAGGCCGATTACGTCACAGCGACACGACGAAGGCTGTTCCAATTCGAAGGCTGCTTGAAATGCGGCCCTCAAATGCGTCCTTCATTTCCCTGAATTTTAAGGACGTGGCGGTGTAGACTTCGTGGCCCAACATATCCCAGAATGCATAGCGCGGCGGTGGGTGTGGATAATTTTGCCGAAAAAAAAAAAAAAACGGCAGATGAGGGGCGCCCGAAGAGTAAACTTTAAGTACTGAATATTATGTCACTTATTTATGTGCAAATGTTTAATAACGAAGAACATTAAAACATGACTGTTGGCCACATGTCGGCAAAGTCATGTGACATTAGTGACGTTTGTACTAACTTGGTTTTAAAGCCTTTACTTTAAAATATACGCCGTTCAATAGCTGAGCTTAATCAGAGAATGATCAAAGCTCATGTAGAAACAAACAAATGAACAAAAGATTTTCTCCTTCATTTCTGTCAAACAAAGCTGTATGAAACGTTTCCAGCTGTTAGTATCATGGTTGCTAGGCAACCTGGGCAGCGCGACGGAGGCTAGACCGTCCCATTTCACAAGCCTCGCACTTCCGGCCTTAGCGGTCTTTGAGTACGCGGCCCCTGAGGATCGTTGAGGCTGCAGACCCTGAATTGGGACACAGCCACAGTGATGGAGGCGTGGGGAGAAGTGTGTAGAGAGGTCCGGGCGATAAGAAGCTGGAAAGGCCCCCCCCTGGACGGAGTTGACTAAGCTCACAATTAACTGTAAATAAAAAAAATCCTCATTCATCTAAGCTAACAGTAAGAATCCAACACAGCTGGTCGATCCACACACGACGCAGCCGAGCGTCAGTCTGTGATTGGACTACAGTAAAAAACTACAATAAAATCAAAAACAGGTGGAAAGTCTGAGGTGGTCAAACGCTCCTCTGTGCTGGAGTAAAGAATAAGCAGGTTTTACTGGGCTCACTTCCTGTTGATTAATTTCTTCTTCTGCTGTTTTTATAGTTTTATTGTTTTATTTACTGTTATATTGTTTTTATTCCCATTTCCTGTGTTGTAAAGCACTTTGTGATTTTTATCTGTGAAAAGCGCTATATAAATAAATTTTACTTATTTTACTTCCTGTTTAACTTTCAAATTAAAAGCCTAAAATCGCAGCTCATACAGTTTTCCTCCTCACGTTCACTCACCTGCTGATTTGACCTGAAACAGATGAACTAACAGAAGCGACGCGATCGTCAGACGACAGCCAGATCCCTCGATGTGGAAATAAACCTGCTCTGCTGTGACTGTTGACCTCTGATCAGAGCGTCTGACACCGAAAATCGAGACGTAATAAATCACGCGTAATCGTCCGACCTGAAGGTGAACTTTAACTCCAGCCGACTCACAGCTAAGCTTCAGTTCATGATGATCATGATCATGATGATGATCTGACTCGCCTCGACAAATAAGGCCGCAATTAACAGAGTCATGTGACTTCTGCACAGCTCACACTTCTAACCCTAAAGCAGCAACGCGATGTTTCCATAAATGTCACCGAGTGGTCGTTTAAAAAACCTTTTTTGTTTCTCTCGTCAATCACGTGTCGTTGGACTTTAATGATGCAAAGTTTTTAAACGTTGCTGTTCTCGGGCTAAGTCACGTGTCACAGACAACGCCACCATCATCATCATCACACACGTCCTGTAAAGCGGTGCACACGGGGCTGATTTACAGTGATGGGAAATAAAAACAGGAGCTTTCTTACAAAAATATGATAAAATAAGTGTGAAACTAAATAAAAAGCCAAAGAGAGGACGGCGTTTGTTGGTTTCCTTCTTATTTGGTGACTCTAAACAGACGGCAGCTGGTTAAAAGCCTCGTCCACTATAACAGGAGCTGGACGAGTTTCACAGACTCCTTCAGGTTGAAGATGAGAAACAGATCTGTGGTTATCTGACTGTGATTGTGTGAAAAACTCAAAGTGCTGAAGAGGAGGAGGAAGGTGCGACGTGGAGGCTAAGAAGCTTCAGTGCAGACGACAGCTCGAACATCACCTTCAGGCTGTCGGGCAAGGCGGCGTCCCCGATCCTGAGAACGGACCGTCAGAGCACGTAAACACAGAGAGACACATTCAGAGCGACGCCGTGCACGCGTCCGGCGGGCGAACGTGAAGGCGGTTTAAACACAGACCGAGGGGGCAGCAGGATAACAGAGGAATAAAATCCAGTGGAGAAAACAACACAGATCAAACATTCAGCTTCACATTTGACTTACAGAAGGTTAAGTTTGGGTTTTTGGAGCTTGGGTCACCGTTTCTGTCCGTTAGGGTGACGCCTGTGCTAACCGCTGAGATCTGAGGGCGTGGCACGTGACCGGCACGTGACCGCCACC
This sequence comes from Neolamprologus multifasciatus, assembly GCF_963576455.1. Taxonomy (NCBI): domain Eukaryota; kingdom Metazoa; phylum Chordata; class Actinopteri; order Cichliformes; family Cichlidae; genus Neolamprologus; species Neolamprologus multifasciatus. Next base: position 38,877,270 of record NC_140439.1, read on the forward strand.
AAACCCCATCACAGAACGCAGAGTGAGGCGAGCAGGCGGCAGGAGGAGTCACAGCGGGGAGAAACGGTCACTATGGTTTTGGTGCCGTGGCTCCAAAAGGTAAACACGACTGATCGCCCGACTGCTCGTGTTTCTGGAACCATTCAAACGTCTCCTGCTGTCCACGTCGCCGTCTCTGCGTGAAGCTGTGACTCAGGACAGAAACGAAACCACAAAAGTAAAGAAACAAAGTGAAGTCAGGATGAACTGGATGAGATCTGGATCTGGATCGTCACACAGACCAAACTCCAGCCGCTCACGTCTCTCACATTAAAACCACGACCTCGCCGAGCTCCATTTCAAAATAAAAGCACCTCCATCCTTGGATTGTGGGAATGTGGAGCTCACTTCCTGTCTGATTCTGATTTGCAACACAACCAGGAAACATTGAAAGGTGACTTTTAGCAGAACTAGCGTGACCATAAAGTGAGGGAATGTTCGTAGTGGTCAGACGGAGGCGTCGGGATACCCGGCACAGGCGGCGGCGCTGGACGGTGGGCGGAGCGGCGAGGCCGAGTGCCCCGTTAAAGGCTCGGGTTTCCGTTCAGGTTCTTAAATATCAACAGACGACAAAAGTAAAGGAGACGTTTAATCTGAAGTCGGCCGGGACAAAACCTCCGCGTCTGTGGTCCGAAACAGAGCCCGCCGCACGCTCGCGCCCGAGGAGAGTCTGCGGCGGCCCGGCGGTGGCGCTCTTCACTGAGGCAGGGGGACGATGACCTCCACGTAGTTGATGGGGAAGAAGCCGGACTCGCCGCTGATCATGCCCTCGTACCAGTTCTCGTCGATCTGGTTGGTGAGGATGATGATGTCGCCTTCTTTGAAGCCCAGCTCGCCCTCGTTCTCCGGCTCAAAGTCGTAGAGGGAGCGACAGCAGGGCTGATCCAAAACCTCCGGCTCTGCAGACAAACAAAAAACTTTATTTAAAAACCTCTGATGGACGGACGGGGCTCGAGACGCAGCGGCGAAATGAAAGCACAACGCTCGGATTTACCGCGAGTCTCTTTCCTTCTTCCTATTTCATTCCCTCCTTCATTCACTCTTCCTAATTCCTTCCTTCTGTTCATTGTTCCTAATTCCTTCCCTCCTTCGTTCATTCTCCCTAATTCCTTCCCTCCTTCATTCACGCTTCCTAATTCCTTCCCTCCTTCATTCACTCTTCCTAATTCCTTCCTTCTGTTCATTGTTCCTAATTCCTTCCCTCCTTCATTCACTCTTCCTAATTCCTTCCTTCTGTTCATTGTTCCTAATTCCTTCCCTCCTTCATTCACTCTTCCTAATTCCTTCCTTCTGTTCATTGTTCCTAATTCCTTCCCTCCTTCATTCACTCTTCCTAATTCCTTCCTTCTGTTCATTGTTCCTAATTCCTTCCCTCCTTCATTCACTCTTCCTAATTCCTTCCTTCTGTTCATTGTTCCTAATTCCTTCCCTCCTTCATTCACTCTTCCTAATTCCTTCCCTCCTTCATTCACTCTTCCTAATTCCTTCCTTCTGTTCATTGTTCCTAATTCCTTCCCTCCTTCATTCACGCTTCCTAATTCCTTCCCTCCTTCATTCACTCTTCCTAATTCCTTCCTTCTGTTCATTGTTCCTAATTCCTTCCCTCCTTCATTCACTCTTCCTAATTCCTTCCTTCTGTTCATTGTTCCTAATTCCTTCCCTCCTTCATTCACTCTTCCTAATTCCTTCCTTCTGTTCATTGTTCCTAATTCCTTCCCTCCTTCGTTCATTCTCCCTAATTCCTTCCCTCCTTCATTCACGCTTCCTAATTCCTTCCCTCCTTCATTCACTCTTCCTAATTCCTTCCTTCTGTTCATTGTTCCTAATTCCTTCCCTCCTTCATTCACTCTTCCTAATTCCTTCCTTCTGTTCATTGTTCCTAATTCCTTCCCTCCTTTATTCACTCTTCCTAATTCCTTCCTTCTGTTCATTGTTCTTAATTCCTTCCCTCCTTCGTTCATTCTCCCTAATTCCTTCCCTCCTTCATTCACTCTTCCTAATTCCTTCCTTCTGTTCATTGTTCCTAATTCCTTCCCTCCTTTATTCACTCTTCCTAATTCCTTCCTTCTGTTCATTGTTCTTAATTCCTTCCCTCCTTCGTTCATTCTCCCTAATTCCTTCCCTCCTTCATTCACTCTTCCTAATTCCTTCCTTCTGTTCATTGTTCCTAATTCCTTCCCTCCTTCATTCACGCTTCCTAATTCCTTCCCTCCTTCATTCACTCTTCCTAATTCCTTCCTTCTGTTCATTGTTCCTAATTCCTTCCCTCCTTTATTCACTCTTCCTAATTCCTTCCTTCTGTTCATTGTTCTTAATTCCTTCCCTCCTTCGTTCATTCTCCCTAATTCCTTCCCTCCTTCATTCACTCTTCCTAATTCCTTCCCTCCTTCATTCACTCTTCCTAATTCCCTCCTTCATTCACTCTTCCTAATTCCTTCCTTCTGTTCATTGTTCCTAATTCCTTCCCTCCTTCCTCTATTCTTCCTAATTCCTTCCCTCCTTCATTCATTCTCCCTAATTCCTTCCCTCCTTCATTCACTCTTCCTAATTCCCTCCTTCATTCACTCTTCCTAATTCCTTCCTTCTGTTCATTGTTCCTAATTCCTTCCCTCCTTCCTCTATTCTTCCTAATTCCTTCCCTCCTTCGTAGTATAATTCCTCCTTCCTTCCTAGTACCCGGCAGCCCCTCCCTCAGCCCCGGCTCCAGGCCCTGTACACCAGGTCTGAGCGAGGTTGCTGTGTCCTCTGCTGGAGGGGTCTTGTTCACAGACCCCCCCAGCAGCACACAGACCCCTCCATGGGGTCGAGAGCTGACTCTGGGGCTCGTCTCTGGATCAATTATTTTTTCCTAAATGGACGAACAGAAACAATCAAATCTCAGTTTCAGCCTCTGATCTGCCATTTTTGGAATTTTGTCTTTAAAATAAGATTTAAAATTCATTATTTGCAAATAGTTTCATATTTTAAAATTTTATATCCCAGCTTTGTCTGAAACAGGGTTAAAGAGCAGGTCATTCATCCAGACAAAGACGGTAAGAAGACATCCAGTGGGTGACGTTTGCTCCGTGACAACACCGACAGACGAAGATCACGAGGTGAAAAAGAACAAAATTCAGCCACATCTCATGTTTGATCAGCTGAAAATTTACTGTAGTTTTGCTGGATATCAAAAACTGCCGCTCACAGATGCGGGCAGATGTGTGACGGCGTCGGTGTGCGTTACTCACGGTGAGCGTTGCCGTTGGTAGCGGGGGTGTCGGGCCATGACGGCTGCACAGATGGTATGTGATCAGCTGGATGACATGTGGAGACAGATGGAGATGAGATGAGCACAAAACAAAAACAATGAGAGGAGCAGAGCAGCGCTGTGGTGTCAGACTGCCACCAGCAGGGGGCAGCAGCGTTTCAACAACAGCTGCAGGAAAAGCTTCACTCAGTCCTCACTTCATCTGTCTGAGCTCGTCACAGAGTTTAAGGTGACCACGTGCAGCTGAGCTCAGTTTTTAAATTAAACATAAATGAAGAGAAACTTCCTGTGAACTCTGACCTGTCAGCGCGACACACTCAAGGCGTCACTCAAACTACAGCTGACGACTAAACGTCACAGCTCGAGTTTTCATCTGTGTGCAGCAGGAAACAGGTGAGACGTTCACTGTCAGTTTGTAAAATGGAAACACTCCCACACGATGAACATGATGTGTGTGTGTGTTCGGGGGGGAGGGGCTACATAAAGGAATACCTACTTTTCCCGTTCGGTGTGCGGCTGATCTGCGTATCTATAACAGCAGAAGAAGAACAGTGTGACTCAAAGCAACGATGGAAACAAACAGACGCACAGACGGACGGCGTACCCGTGGACTTGAGCGAGGAGCTGTAGGACAGGCCGTTGCTGTCGAGCGCCTCGATGCTGCTCCTGATCGACTTTGGTTTGAAGTCTCTCTTGGGCCGGCTGCTGGCCGAGGATATCCTGGAGGAGGAGAGAGAGGGGGAGGCGACTCGAATCAAAGCCGACATTTCCTCTCCGGCGGCAGACCGGACGCTCCGAGAGGAAACGGGCCACATTTTAAACCTCAGATCTCAGATCTCGCTCTTACTCGCTACCTCTACCTCACTGAGCGGCTGTTTAACGAGGACCAAAGTGTTTTTAGCCTTTACTGATGGAAACATGGAGTAACAGCCTCTGACATTTCAGGAGGATAAAACTTCTGATGTCTGCACAAGCTGCCGACAGCGAGCGGCGGCCAAATCCAGACGCTTTCATCAAGAACAGAACCTGAAGTGTGAAAAACACCTTCAGTGACAAACTCAGTGAGCTCCCGCTTTAAAAACGCTGCTGACAGACCTGCTGTTCACGAGCGCCGCGAACGCCACGCAGACACGAACCCTGATCGCAGGAGAAGCGGCTCTCTTACCTCTTCTGCAGTTTCCCGCTGAGCTCCTCCAGGATCTCACACGACTGCTGGTGGTACTCCAACGCCGCCCTGATCAGTGCTGACAGCTGGTTCACCTGCTCCACCTGGTGGCCACGCACACACACACACGTTAATCGATAACGTCTCACGTGTGAAACCCTCCCCGTTACCCGCGTCTTCGCGTCTCTTACGTCATTCTCCAGGAAGTTGAACATGCTCCTCTCAGCCAGCTCTTTGCTTTCGTCGAACTTCTCCACCGCCTGCCGGATCTCCTCGTCGGCGATCTTCCCCTGACGCTTCTTCTTGTAGTCAAAGTCTAGTCTGCGGCCCTCCAGCTTCTTCAGGTGATGCTGCGAACACAGAAACACGTCGACACGCAAACGTCACACCGTGTGTTTCTTTACAAAAACATTTAAAACCATCGTGAAGATTTACGGAACTGATTCGTGGCTCATGTGGAGGCGAAGTGATCAGGTGTGTGCAGGTGGAGGTCACGTGAGGCTAAACGCCACGATCAGCGGATCAGAGGCGAGTTTACTGAGGAAACTCGAGTGTAAGAGTGAGATTCACGATCAGAAGCATGGCCACCCACACACCTGAGAGTCCAGGTGCAGGTCAGAGGGTTAGCAGCTAGCATTAGCTCGGTTTACTGCGCAGCATCTCGCGCAGTAAAGTGCAGGCAGGATGATCTGTGCGTGCAGCCCCGACAGGCAGATTTCAAACAGTTTGCAAATTCGCTGCAGAAATTTCAACGTGTTTCTGCTGCGCTGCAAACGGCGCCGGCGGTCAGAGGACCTAGTAGCCTCTCGTCTGTCTTTACCGTGATCTCTTTGAGGTCCTTGTCCTGTAGACTTTGCAGGGGGTCAATAAAGTTTTGTTTGACGTTTATGTCCAGAGAGTCCTTCACGTCTGCCATCTGCCTCATGGCCTCACCCACATCCACCAGAGCGCATCCTGCAGGACAGAGAGAGACGCCGACTTGTTATCACAGCGATCTCAATAAAATCATCTACAAGGTACAAACTGATACACGCAGCCGACCAACAGCAGCACAGAGGTGGCAAACACAGAGATACGACGAGGGAGGAAATCTGTAGTTCTTTGCATCCTGACCTCACAACGAGTGACGAGCTAAAGGACGCACACTGCACTCTCATTGGCCGGTGACTTGGTTTCAGACTCGGCTGCTTTCCAACTCTGACGGCCAGAATTTTAAAATGAACGTCAGGCTGCAATCATACCTGAGGCCACGCCCCCTGCTGGCCATTATTACAAACGACACTTCTGCCTTGTATGACTGTGCACTGTAACCTCCTGCAGGTTTTTGTCTGACATGCAGCGTTCTGCAGACCGAGGTCCGGCGTGCCGCTGACGCCTCACGTGAGCAGCTGCGTTCATGAAGGAGGCAAAGCAGCATTTACAACATTGATGCTTTTAAACTTGTGGTGCACTGTGCAGATTTTATTACGGAGCATCTTTGAACACTGCTGCATCACTGTAACACCGACCCTCTGCATGCGTCTTGTATTAAGCAGCTGCGTCCATGTTAAATGTTGCATTAAAGGACTAAAGCTGTAACTCTGTGAGTCTGTGCAGGCCAAAGATAACCGTGCTCACGCCTCGGCGCCAGTGCAGGGTTTGCGCTCCGCCTGTAACGGCCTCTGTGCAGCTGTTAGAGGCGTCTGAGAGCTGGTACCAAACAAAGAGTCCTCTCCCAGTTCCTGTCCGTAGCGCAGCATGCAGTCGCCCAGCAGGCCTTCGGTCTGGGGGTAGCCGGTGGTCTTCACCTGCCCTCGGATCTTGGACATCGTGTTCAGCATGTTCAGCTTGGCTCGAGACGCTGGCGAGGAAAACAAAGAATCAAACGCACGCCGGTTTGAGTTTGTAGCACAGAAAGCTCAAAGAACAGCAAACATGGAGGTGTTTGGCACCTGGGTTAGGCTGGAGGTACTCTGTTGTTTTGGACAGGAGGTCGAGCACCGACTTGCTGGTCACCTCGATTTTCTGAAAAAAGGTTGCAGTTAAATGTCAGGATTAAATCTTACAATTCCTAAAGCTGACAAACGTTTTAACGGCGAGTTAAATAAAGCGGACGCCCCGAGTGTTTCTCACCCGCTCCATCTCTAAGAAGTCTTCCTCCAGCTTCGTCCCCTCCGCCCCGCTGATCTTCTCACTGAGGAGCTGCACAGAGAGAGCACAGAGAGTCAGGAGGCCTGAAGCTTCTTTATTTATCAACATTTTATCAAGTTTGTGCTTCTGAATGTGTTCAATAAAGTTTTTCCTGCTTGCATTCAAATCTCAACACATCTGAGTGAACCCGGCTCACGCTCCAGCCGTCGCTCCATTAATCACCGTTTAACGCCTCTGGGATTTATCCGAGGATGACATCATCCTCACAATCTGTCACTGTGGTGTTGGAAGAGACGCCGAAACACGAACCTCCTCCTGTGACGGTCGTTTCGATTAGAAATGCAGATTTTAAACACGTTTAAATTCGTTCCCGCGTCGTGTGACATCTTTGTTTGAAGCAGGCTCGCACGGCGCCGTATGTGACTCCATGTTTTCTGGGCTATAAAGAGCTCCACACGGATAGACCGACTTCACTCGCAGCCTGTGTGACAGACACGGATCTGGTAAACGTGCCGGGTTTACACAGGAAACGCGAGCATCGACCAATCACTAACGAGCCGCAGTAACGCTGTCGCCACTTCAAAGAAACTTTATTAGTGTGAGCATTTAGCTGGACAACATTAACACACTGATCAGTTACAGAGCACGTTTAGGCCGGTGCCTTTCAAAATAAAAGCGCACATCACACAGTAAACTGCATCGACACTTTGAAGGTGGTGCTGGTATAAAACATCAGAGCGATGACACTCTAAAGTAAAAAGGTGTGGGGTAGACCGCTGAGACTAACTTAATTACATTTACTCGTTACTGTCAGAGGCTCTGATTGGCTGACGGTTTGGTTGGAGTTGCCGGGCGCTCACACAGCAGTAACAGCAGCGCGGACGCCGTTTAAAGAGGATAAAAATTCTCCGAACACAAAGTAAAGCTCTCAGATTTGGGGCAGTGGGCCAGTCAGACCTCAGACTGCAGCCTGAGCTGCAATCTGACCCATATCTGTGTTTATTTAGGGATCAATAAACTGATTCATGCTTCTGCACGCTGATCCCAGGTCTGTTTGGCCTTTTTAATCCTCTGCTTATAAAAACTAAACAGCAAGTTTAAGACACGTTGAGCTAAACCAGAAGCTAATGTGCAATAAAAACATGCACTTGTAGAAAACATTAGAAGAAGCAGGGTGGGGGGTACCGTGGAGGTCTTCCTGTAACAGCAGCTCAGTAAAATCTCAGAGCCTGGAGATCACACAGCAACCTGCAGCTCTGCTAACCTGAGAACTGCCAGGAGACACCACACGAGACTTTCAGGTTCAACCAGACGTGAGACGACGCGACGGGCGCCGAGCGGCAGGAAATCACGTCCACGAGGGGAAATTCAGGATTACTGAGGCAGACAGAGCGCGTCGTCCACCTCAGAGATTCCAACAGAGACGCTTCTACACGAGTACGATAACCACAAACCTTCATACCACGCAGCACCGCTACAACTTAAACTGAGCATCAACCTTCAGACACGTGAAGTCCAAACATCTGCAGTTCCTCTGACGGTCAGCAGAGGCAGCAGTGAGTCCGTCCCACAGACTAAACATGTTTACAGCCTGATACAAACTGTTTGCTCTGTGTAGATGATTCTCCTTCATAACACCTGCACGGTGGAGGATGTTCACCTGTAACTCACCTGTTGGACATATACAGGACACTTTCTATCACAGACAGATTTTTCTGTTACATCAGGAAATAAAGAGTAAAAATCGTCGTGAGATCCATGAACAGCCCAGGACTGGACCATTAGCACCGTTACAGGTGCAGAAGAAACTAAAGCTGATCGTACGTTAGCGCAGAACCTGAGACGCCGTCCTCTGGATCAACATCTTTGCTGTCATGTTTGTTGTGAGGTCAGACGTCGGGACGTTCTGGTTCTCTTAGGTGTAAAAAGCACAGGTGAGCCACGTTACACCCGGTAATAAAGGTGTGTCCCGTCCACTCAGCGCTGTGTCATGTTCTCAGCTGTTGGACCCTCAGCGTCCTGCTGCTCATGTGATAAACCAATCATACGACGCCGTTTACAGCCCACTGACAAATCACACAAACAGCTGTAAATGACAGCGGAGTGACGACGTGGCGAGGCGCCATATCGGATGCAGCTCCTCCTTCAGGTAACTGAACGTCATCCAGTCAGTCAGTTACTCGTGGTGCTGATTTTACTGGATTAAATACAAAGAATGAGATCAATACGAGGATCGATACAGGACATCCCATCTTATCTCTGGTCCCTGTAGGCCGCCGCTGAACTGCAGCGAGGCACAGACCAGTGAGGGAAACCATTTTTAAACCTTTGAGGACAGTAACATGGAATGGAACCAGTCAAAAGAAGGCAAACCAGTACAAACCAGTGCAGAGACACAGCTGCCTGTACTGGTGGACCACACTCCATGAACATGCCAGCAGCGCTGCAGCTAACAACGTTTTCTGGCAGAACCCACCTGTGCATAATCTAATATTCAGCTTCATAACTGCAGGTCTGCTTTTTAACATCACCTTACATGAGCTTTACCTGGTAACTCATCAGCCTGAAGATCTCATTTAAATAAACGAGACGAAGCGCCGGAAACGCCGCCGCCGGCATTTGTCCCAAAACAAGTAGTCTTTCATCACAGCGTCATTAATGCTGAGCCTACGTCCTCCCGACCAACCTAAGACCTGTGAGCTGCCCACCCAGCTGCACACCTGCACACAGCTGCACACCTGTCCAGCTGCACACCTGTCCAGCTGTGCGATCACTTTTACCACAGCAGATAAAAGTGTATAAACCTCTGAGAAAAGCCCAGAAAGGTTTTTGGGATGTTATCCACCTGATACTGAAACGTCAGGAAGTCAAGCTGCAGCCAATCAGAGCTCAGTTTCATAATAAACTCAGAGCTCTGATTGGCTGCACGCCGAGCTACGAGCCGACCGTGCCCGACAGCATCAGTGTCACCTTCAGTAGTTTAACGAACGCAGTCACAACACGATCGCTCGGCCAACCGTCGAGTCCAAACACTCCGCAGAGTGGGGTGTGTGTGTTTGTGTGTCTGTGTGTGTGCGTGTGTGTGTGAGCGCTTCAGGCTCGACTACAAGTGCTGCCGAGTAGCAGGAAAGATTCACCAAGTGGGTCAAAGCCTGGGTAAAATTAGCAGACTCAGAGAAATGAGCCCAATCTGACAGGCAGAGCCTTTCTAGGACAGAGGAGGGGGGGCTGAACAGGAAGGCTGAATGTCTCGCTGCACGCTCCGTCTAGATCATCACAGAAGCACAAGCACAGAGCTGACCGGGACTTTTCCTAAAAACAAAGAATGATCAGTTTAACGTTCAGGTTTCTTTTCCGCATTTGACGTGAATCTCCTGTTCCAGCGTTGGACGTTCCAGCGTTGGACGTTCCAGCGTTGGACGTTCCAGCGTTGGACGTTCCAGCGTTGGACGTTCCCGTTGAACGTTTGAAGTTAATAATAATGAGCTCAGCGTATTTACAGTAATCCAAGCTCAGGCTACATTTTCACAGGTTTTTATCCTTGGATCAGCACAGTCAGCACGGGCGAGCAGGAGGACGATGGGGGTTAAATGACCCTCAATGGAAGTTTGTGTACGAGCAGACAAATGACATCACAAGGAGGTTCCTGTCCGGGACACCTTGACCCCCGTGGGCTCTCACACGCCGAGCTTAAAGATGAGCTGCACGGTGAGGATGATGAGGGAAGAGACAGGAGAGTGAGACAAAGGCCTGCAGCAGCCTCGAGAGCACCAGGAGTTAAACTAAGACACTGTGTAACAAAAAGATGGATTAGTTTGAACTGTGACTTATACTAAGCTACGCTAACAAGTCTCCTTTAAAACATGTGCAAAAGATGCAGTTTTAAAGGCAACGTGTTATCATGAAGGACGACGTGGAAGTTCGGCTGAATGTAAAGTGAAATGTAACTGTAAATGTAACCATGTGTAACTGTTTGTAAATGTAACCACGTGTAACTGTTTGTAAATGTAACCATGTGTAACTGTTTGTAAATGTAACCATGCGTAACTGTAACTGTTTGTAAATGTAACCACGTGTAACTGTTTGTAAATGTAACCACGTGTAACTGTTTGTAAATGTAACCATGTGTAACTGTTTGTAAATGTAACCATGTGTAACTGTTTGTAAATGTAACCATGCGTAACTGTAACTGTTTGTAAATGTAACCACGTGTAACTGTTTGTAAATGTAACCATGTGTAACTGTTACTGTTTGTAAATGTAACCACGTGTAACTGTTTGTAAAAGTAACCATGTGTAACTGTTTGTAAATGTAACCATGTGTAACTGTTTGTAAATGTAACCATGCGTAACTGTAACTGTTTGTAAATGTAACCACGTGTAACTGTTTGTAAATGTAACCATGTGTAACTGTAACTGTTTGTAAATGTAACCACGTGTAACTGTTTGTAAAAGTAACCATGTGTAACTGTTTGTAAAAGTAACCATGTGTAACTGTTTGTAAATGTAACCACGTGTAACTGTTTGTAAATGTAACCATGTGTAACTGTAACTGTTTGTAAATGTAACCATGTGTAACTGTAACTGTTTGTAAATGTAACCATGTGTAACTGTTTGTAAATGTAACCACGTGTAACTGTTTGTAAATGTAACCATGTGTAACTGTAACTGTTTGTAAATGTAACCACGTGTAACTGTTTGTAAAAGTAACCATGTGTAACTGTTTGTAAAAGTAACCATGTGTAACTGTTTGTAAATGTAACCACGTGTAACTGTTTGTAAATGTAACCATGTGTAACTGTTTGTAAATGTAACCATGTGTAACTGTAACTGTTTGTAAATGTAACCATGCGTAACTGTTTGTAAATGTAACCACGTGTAACTGTTTGTAAATGTAACCATGCGTAACTGTTTGTAAATGTAACCATGCGTAACTGTTTGTAAATGTAACCACGTGTAACTGTTTGTAAATGTAACCATGTGTAACTGTAACTGTTTGTAAATGTAACCATGTGTAACTGTAACTGTTTGTAAATGTAACCATGTGTAACTGTTTGTAAATGTAACCATGTGTAACTGTTTGTAAATGTAACCATGTGTAACTGTTTCCAAAGGCTGCATCTCTCCGAAGTAACGCAGCCTTTGGCAGCTGATGGATGTCAGAGGAGGAGACGCAGATGCATTAGCAGCAGGTTACAGGTGGCTAAAGACTCAGACTCCACTTGAACCGACACATTAGAGCTGAAATGATCCCGAGCGCTGAACGCGAGGCTCAGCAGTGAAAACGCGCCGACTCTCCGCACGCCGCCATCTTCATCAGGATGTTAACGTCTCCTCACAGATCAAAGCAGCTTTGCAGCATTTCTTTGATTGTGCAGCTCAGATTACACACACACACACACACGCCAAGCAATAACGCTGCAGCCAGAGCGCACATGTAAACATCAGCTTCCAGCCTCTGCGAGGGCGTCCGAGGCCTCGTATATTAACCTGTTGCATTCTCTTCAATTTTTATTGAATATTTCTGACTTTCCCAACAGGAAAGACCTAAAAATGTATGACTCTAAAAGCTCTTCAGAAGATCTTAAGTTGGGACAAGAACATGCCCGACGTCTGAAAATCAAACCAAACTTTGGGGCATTTGTTTGCGTCTCTGAGCGTCTGCAGCACGTCCAAATGAAACACACACAACAACATCCAGGAAGTCCAGGGAAAGTTGTCTGCGACGCCTCTGTGAGACGGCTGACCAAAGAAGAGGAACGCGGTCCTATTGGCCCGTTGTCCCACCTCCTCCTAACATTCAATAAATGCTCTGAATAAATGTCCATGTGACAGCTCTACACACTGAACAAAGACAGTTTGTTCGTTAAGTATTCATTAAACTTAATTTAATCTTCAGGTCCAAAACTTTTATCTCTTTCTCCCCTGAAACTAAAAACTAGTTTTTGTTTTAACCTCTTGGAAAACGTCTGACTTCAGATTTTAAGGTTAATCAAAAGCATCCGGAGGTTAATTAAACGCTTTAACACTCGTCCGCACCGACGCGTGCTCCGGTCCCCGCTCGGCGCTTCGCCTCGGCCTCACGGCGTGACGGATCATGTCGGAAAATCTGTCTGGAGAAGTGGAGAAAGTGAGAAACAGGAGCTCAGCTGAGCTGTTGTGCGTTTGTGAGTCAGCGTCACGCTCTGAGCTGAGGTGTGTTATTAACGACGGGGAGAGTGTGACACCAGTCAAACCGCAGCGCCCGCCGGAGCGAGCAGCAGATTCCCGTCAAAACAAAGAGGAATCTCTCGCGACGCTGAGTCACCGGCCTCCGCACGCACACAGGAATTCAGCTGTGTGTGCTTTGTGTGTGTTTGCAGGAACGTATTGTTTCAGCGAGCTCCCCGAGCACAGAGCTGAGCTGGAGGGGACGCTCGCCTGAAGCTTCGCTGCTGTTCACGCCATCAACAAGCTGATAGGTTGATGTGATTACAGGCTGGAGGTCAGTGCTCGCTTTGTCCTGCTAACAAAGCTGTGACTCGGTCCTCAGACGCTCCTACACGTCTGCGTGAAGCTCGGTCGGTGTTTCCCCACACGGACAGCGTCGTGTACACGAACAACACCACTGATAAACTTCAGCTCATTTGTTCTGCTCAGGCCGGAGCCGGTTCTCCACCTGCTGCAGCTTTTGGAAACAGTGACCCAGAGACTTTGTGGAGAAGCAGCCGACTGACACCGAGAACCAGGAAAAAGAAAACAGGGAGCTGACCGGAGGCCTGCAGGGAAACAGGAGAGAGGAAGCAGACTGGAGCAAAGTGACCGCCTCGCTGCGTGCAGGAGGCAAAACGAAACAAAGCAGGATGACGAGCTCAGGCTGCCCCGATGCGTCCGTCAGAGTGTACGCGCGACAGTCAGACATCGTTTAAAGGCAAAAGCACACGACAACAAAGTCAGAGCACGCAAGGAACAAAAAAGACGAATCAGCAGCCTCAGGAGGCTTTCAACAACTTCCCACTAACAATGTGGAAAAGGTCACGTCAACCTCATCACGTCTTAGGTCAACCTGACCTGTTCCTGCTCTCTGATTGGCTCTCTGTTGTGTCTGCTGCTAATCGAGCCTCAGCTAATCAGCAAAGAGTCAAAAATAAAAAACTTTGCTTTGTGGAAACACTTCCTGTGACCTTAATGAAAACCATCGTCAGGTCAAAGCTGACTTCATAAGACTGAACTTACACTCGAGGACTTTGAGCAACAATCTGACTGCGCCATAAAAGAGCGCACTAAAGGAGGCGCACACACTCTGCAGACCTGCGACTGGATTTATCATCAAAGCTGCGCTGCCATCACCTCGGACACGCTAAACTTACGCACACGCATCACAGCTGTGATCGAGTCCAGAAAGTCTTTGGTCTGAGCGTGAGGAGCAACTTTCTCATGACTGCAGGAGTAACACAGGGGTGTGTTTAAGGCCCCCAGCTGACTGATCAACACTCACCAGAGTCATTATTTTATATTTAAGCAGCCTTTACTCTACAGAGTGAGTGAATGCAACCACAGCGTTCACAGTCAGGTGTGTGTGTGCGCACGCCGTGGGTGGAGCTTCCCTCATGCGTTCAGCAGGAAGGAAGCAGCAGCCTTGCAGACATTGTGCTGCGTTTCCCGTCACTTCTGTTTCTGAGCGCGACCTACAAACAGCGGCTCCGTTTCAGGGAATCAAAGCTCGAACAGGAACGAGTTAACGAGGTCGTCTCCTAGAAAACAGACGCGAGAGGATTTACGGGAAAATAAAATACACACGTCAGACAGGACGGCGTGAAATTACTGGATTAATCCCCCGTGGTTACAGCCGGGTCAAACCTGCCTCAGAGGCCACAGCAGGGACGCGCGTCGACTGCTGATGGTCACGACTGATGTCATCATGGTTCCTTCAGTCAGACACATCACCTCACATACTTCCTGTCAGGTCTGCTGACCATGCTGGGCCTTCAGAGCAGAAACCTGTGATACAGTTTCAACCCCTCCCCCTTTAGGCCAGCTTCATTCTGATTGGCTGTGGGGTTTTGTGTTCACAGACCAAGCAGACCTTCGAACATCCCTGAATGTCATCATAAGTCAGGCGTAGCTTCAAGCTCTGACAAGTGAAGTGAAACAATGCACAGGTGTCTTAAACCTGCATTACTGCTAATATCCAGCAGGGGGCGACTCTTATAGCTGTAAACGCAGTGCAGAAAAAGAGCGTGCTGCTCAGCTGCTCCGAGAGCCGAGTAAACACTCGTCTGATGAGCTCGAGTTCAAATTTCAACCCTTATTAAACACAACATTTCAGTTTATGGATCACATGGTTACAGAAAAATGTCAATTTCTACTTGTTCGTGTTTTATTTCTCATCTCTCGACAGCGACACAGTCCCCGCCTCCCTGCAGGCACGTCGCTCTGCTCGTTTCGGTTCTTGATGTTAATCAGCTGCTTCTCCCGCCTCCTCCTCCTCCTGCAGCTGGTGATCCTGGTTCTGCTCTGCAGGTCCTCCGTGAGCTGGATGGGTTTCTAACGAGAACCTGCAGCAGGTGGAGACCTCCATGAAGCTGGAGTCACAGATGCAGAGTAAGGAGGAGATGGAGTCCGTCTGTGGGCTGCAGAGGCAGCTGATCACACCGATCACGTATTTGTCACAAACAAATCTGACACTTTTCTTTCTTCACCTGTTAACTTGAGTTAATAAAGTGCGCAGTGACGATGCACTCTGAATCATTAAGGTCAGATAAGACGACCGAGAGACGCCATGAGAGAATATTAGATTTAAAACATCTCAGGGTCAAAGGTCAGGGAGATGAACAAGTGAACTAGTGATAAAGTGCTGCAGTGTGGGCTGTGCCGGTGCACATGTGTCTGTTTGACCTTCTTCACATAATCATTTCGTTTTGGTTTGTTGATTCTCGTCGTTTCGTTCGGCTCGTGCTGATAAATGACTCCCCGTGTCTTTGAGGAAACGTCTCCATCGGGTGAATGGAGACGTTAATACAAACTTCCAGGAGTCGGGATTAAAACCACAGTTTTAAACAGCTGGTCTGACCGTCGGGCCGTTTTCCACTTTCAACAAACTCACAATAAAATAAAATGATTAAAATGTGCTGACTGGGCTCTGCTGAAGCTGCAGGGCCACCATCAAGCTTCACGTCACAGATGAGAACCAGTCAGAGTTTCCCAGTTAAGCTACCAACGCTTAATTAACCCCCAGTGACACTGAAGGCAACATCTGCAGCTAACAGTCTGAGTGAGTTTCTCCAGCACAGACGACGTCCTGCAGAGACCAAAACAACGATCTCATCTGCACCATCACTCAGCAGAAGACCGCAAGAGCCGATATATGAAACCAGTATAAATGTTTGCACCACTGTGATGATGTCACCATACGCCAACCGCGGCTTCAGGTCCATCAGGCGAATGCGTCAGTTCAGCCACACAAACACGAGCTCCTGATCAAAGGTTATTACACAATAAACTAAAACTAAAGCAATTCAAATAACATGATTGTTACACAGCAGTAACAATAGTAACAACCTGACACCTTTAAAGCACCACTGCAGATAAACAGGACATTATAAAAGCCCAGCGTTCGTCAATAAAATCACTTCCACCTGATTTTAAAATATTCTGCTATCGACACAGACGTGAAACCACACAGACGTGAAACCACACAGACGTGAAACCACACAGACGTGAAACCACACAGACGTGAAACCACACAGACGTGAAACCACACAGACGTGAAACCACACAGACGTGAAACCACACACACTGGAATCTTCTGCAGGTTTCTGCCTCCAGATGTTCGTCTGCTCGGCGAGTAGCACAGCTGAAGCACCGAGACTGTTGCCCTGTTTGACAGAAACCTTTCCTTTGCTATCCTGACGAACAAAATAAAACCTGGTTAAAACGACACTCAGCAGGAAACGGCGTGCTGTGCTAGAACCGGGCGTTTCCTCGGGGATCAAACAGAAGCCAGTTTAACGTTTCACCTGAAATCTTTGCATCATAAATCTGCTGCTCGGCTCGAGAACTCTCGTCTCGCACTGCCAACATAAACCGACTGATTTACGTCACAGGGAAGCAGCACACAGTGATGATGATGATGATGAGCTGCTGAAATGTTAATGAGCTGAGAGGCCGCCTGCCAGACCGCCAGGCGACCGGGGCTCGGTCCTCCATCACCGATCATTAAAGATGGATGGGCTCGGCGCAGCGAGGCGTCTGCTGTATCTCTGAGCAGCGTGTTCCTGCTGCAGGCGGCGAGCGAACGCAGCAGGTTAGCGTGAAAACAAACTGCAGCTGCAGAGAGACCAGGTCGTTGATGCTGCGGGCGTGCAGCGAGGCCTCCACCCGACCCCAAATCAAGACCCCCGCTCACACCTGAGATCGTTTCACATCAATGCTTCTTAAGTTCTGCCAAAATGTGTTTTTAAAAGAACACGAAACAACGATTTCTGCGCAGTTCGATTTCATTCCTGTGGTTTCGCCTCAGCGCCCGCTGAGGTTCGACTCGCTTCACATTCAGCCGTTAATAACTAAAGTTCAAGAAAACAGCGAGTGTGAGAACGACTTCAGCACTAAAGCTGCGCGTCAAAGTCAAAACTGCAGGAGCAACAACGCCTTTGACAAACTCTCTGATGGGTGAAAGCAAGAAAAATATCTGCATAAAAACTAGACAAAAATACTTCATATAGCAGGATGTAATGTGTCGACATTCAGTCAGGATCCTGGAGGATGGAGGTGGGCTACACCTGCACAGTTCACCTGTCAGCAATCACCTAAAAACAGAGATCACTTCGCAGCAAACGGAAACGCGGTCTGTCTCTTAAAGCGTGCTAAAGAACAGAAACAGTCTTCTCTGGACTCCCGTCCAATCACAGGTAATTGATCGTCGGGGGGGCGGGGTGTTAATGTGCGATCACACCGTGTGGCCCAAACACAAACACAACAGTCCTACGACAGAGTTCATTTCCATCCTCCAGCGTGAAGACAAAGTATTGCAGGCTTTACAGCATCGAATCAGCCTTTCAGGATCAGACAGTATAACCTGAAGCACTGCTGATGAACATCACTGATCCCAAAGTCATCATTCATTGGACAACGCTGGTAAAGACGCAGCGCTTGGGCGACATGGAGGCGATGCTCTGCAGCCCAAAGCTGCCCGAGACGGTGAAATCGTACGTGAGCTGCATCAGACTAAAGACCCGTCAGCTTGAAAGTCGAGGTTGGGCTAAAAATCCCCGAACAAGCCTCATCAGCTCGCTCTGATGAAGACAAAGTTTTATGGCTCTCGTTTGGTTTCAGTGTGCGAGACGACAACGGTGTTAAAACGTCACGGATGGCGAGCTCCACCTGTTCAGCGACTGCACGGCAAAGAGAGCAGCAGATCAGGAAACCACAGCTGTGACTGAGTGACAGACCGGGGCAGATCGCGACCCCGACACACCGCAAACCCACGTCGCGCTCAGGTCACACAGCTCGTCTTTATCGAGCCGCTGAGACACGACCGGTCTGTTTACCTGAAGCTTCAACCAGAAAAAT
This sequence comes from Neolamprologus multifasciatus, assembly GCF_963576455.1. Lineage (NCBI taxonomy): Eukaryota > Metazoa > Chordata > Actinopteri > Cichliformes > Cichlidae > Neolamprologus > Neolamprologus multifasciatus. Next base: position 38,895,400 of record NC_140439.1, read on the forward strand.
CACCCAAAGGTTAAATAAGATTAAATAAAGACGCCTGTGGTTTCAAGTAGATGACATCATCGTCACTATTTCTGGTGAAGTCTGTCCTGTCTGCTGTGGACCTTTAAAGATCCACATCCACTGCCTGAACATGACATCCTCTCCAAGCTGAAACTTCAGCTCCTCTTCCTCAGTTTTTATTCCAATCTTCCTTCGAGTCCACGTGACCATCGAAGCTTTTTCCTGCTGTTACTCATTAAAGTTCAGATCTTTGTTTTACACACAAAATGCCTCATTTGTTCTCCTGAAGTCTCTGTGTGTAACACTGTGTCCATCAGTAAAAACAGCAGCTTCAGCTCTTCTTCACTGAAACCTAACAAGTAAATAAATCCAAGAATAAACAGTTACTGAATTCAGGAGTAAACTGGGATAAATTACAGGCTGATTTCAGCTCAGTGTGAGAGTCTTTCTGTTCTCGTCACGTTAGTTCCTGGTTTCCTGCTCTCGGTCTGGCTGTGAGAGCGTCTCTGAGCAGCAGACTGAAGCAGAAGAGAAACAGAAATAACCTTCATCATACAGAGACTCCTCCACACTGACGGCTCGGTGCTGTTAGCTTCCTCTGAGCTCCACGCTATGCTAGCTCAGTAAACACAGAGCGTCATGGAGTGAGATGGATAGACGGGCAGTTTCTGGTGATACCTGATCCAGCACTCTGAACCAATCTTGGACCTGATCACAGCATCATCCAACATCTAACTACACACACAAACACAAAGTTCTGATGGAACGAGACTGAAGCTACAGCTTCTCCTTCGCGGCTCAGATTAAACGCGCAGATTTTGCTCCGCGTCGACAGGATGGCGTCACACAGCTGCTGCAGATTTATCGTCTGCATCCGTGACACGAACCTCCCGTCCTCCCTGCTTCCAAAGGCGCTCTGCTGACTGACGTTTGACTGCCGTGAACTTGTCATCGCGTTCAATGAACCTGTTTGAGTCGATCTGAGCTTTGTGGCGTGATGCACGGCGGTCGCAAATGGACGAACACGGTCAGCAGCAATACTCAGGCAGGATGTGGAGTTTAAATGAAGCTCAAAGTGTAGCACGAACACCACCGGCAGCATCCTGAACCTTTGATACGAGGCAGGATGGAGCCGTGCTTTCATGATGTTTACTGCACACTGTGACCCTACTACCTAAACGCCGCCACAGAAACCAGACCACGTTTTCCAATCTTGTTTCCAGTTGGCTTACATTAACTATACTGGACTAACAGTGGACAGATCAGAGGGAACTCTGGATCTGAGGCTTATGCAGCAGCGGTTTGGACCTGAGTGCAAATATAAACCCCGCAGCACTGAGGAAAATATTCTACTATATTAATTGTGCTGCTTTTCCAACAATAGTGGAAACAAAGAGAGATGTGGCTGAAATAAACAGGAAGTGATAGCGTTTCCCTTCCCTGTTATCTCCTGCTGGTTCATCTGGTCTCCACCCCGGTGTCAGGAAGCAGGTGAACAGCAAACAATGTTGGTGAAACGCACGACGAGCTGCTCGCTGTACAAACGAACGTCTGATTTGTTTTTTCTGTGCGGGAGAGGCCGACGCTGACGAGCGCCACTATCAGTCTGTCTCGCTGTGTTCCAGCAGCAGGAAACCACAGCGGGTGACGCCAGCGTTAGAGAAGCTCTGAAATGCTTTGCATTGATTTTTACTGTTATCAGTGCAGGACTCGAACAAACAGATCAAAGGTGCCTGGAAAAACACACAGGCGGGGAACGCTGAGCATTCATCGGGTTTCACTCAGTCTGCATCTTTTTCTCACGTCGGAAAATAAGTGAAAGTGGAAACCAAGTCGACCTCGAGTTTATCTTTCACGTGTGTTTAAAATAAAACACAATCTGTAATGTCATGCACAAACAGGAAGTGGCAGGTTGACTTTCAGCTTGTGCACGTGCGAATAATTTCACAGACACGACAGCGTTCATACAGCCTGCGGTGAGAGGACGCCGTGATTAAACAGAGAGCCTGAGCGTCGTCCTAAGCTCAGCATCAGCGCTCACACCACTCACATAACTGAAGCTACTTCATGAGGCAGGAGACTCTGCAGGGCGGAGGCCGAGGTATGCAGCGTTCGTTAATCACAGCTGCAATCCTACAAGTTTTATTCTGTCAGATTCGAATAAGCTGCCTCTGTGGACTCACCTGAACAGCAGAGTCAGGTCTGGAGCAGTCAGGTGTGGAAAATATGTCCCAGCAAATTCATCCCAAGCTCAGACCGTGAGACGCTTAGAGAAACCCAAGAGGTCCATCTAAGACTCGACGGGCCTCGGTTAAAGGTCGAAGTTCATGACAGCACAAGCAGAAAAAGACTGAACAAGTATGTCTGTTTGGAAAGGCTGCAGGAGAAGCCTCTTCTGTCTGAAGGACCATGGCAGCACGGTCAGACTGAACAAAGCAAAGAAACCCGGAGCAGCTCGGAGCAGGCGAGCCCGGAGCAGGCGAGCCCGGAGCAGGCGAGCCCGGAGCAGACGAGGCCGGAGCAGACGAGGCCGGAGCAGGCGAGCCCAGAGCAGGCGAGGCCGGAGCGAGGTGTCCGTCCACGAAGCACAGCAGCATGTGTGGAGACAAACACTCAGAGCAGCTGTCAGCGCGGTGAACACACTCCCAATGAGAGTGAAGGAACCCGATGATTAACACACGACCTGGTAGTAAATGCATTAGTTGGTTACCTAGGCAACCAGAGCCAGGAATCCTGGCTCCACTAGTGACCGTCCATCAGCCTCAAATCGACGCACGGCGAATGAACCGCTTCCAGTGTGGCTGCAGCTTAGAGCCCATCTGAAGCAGGATACTGGTGCAGGGAATTATGGGTAAATTAAACCTTCTCAACAGAAGGAGAACCTGTTTGTGTAAAACAGGAAACACTTAAAGACGCTGAAAAGGTGCGGAGCCACTCTCTCCACCGCCAACCTCCACAGATGGTGCTGTTAAGGTGGACCAGCACCATGCTGCCAGTCACCACGCGCTCCACCTTAACACCATTCTTGAACAAGATCCCACGATACATAACCTGCCTGTCCTCCAACCACGAGAGATCAATCCACCATCATCACTCGACACCTAAATGCAGGTGTGGGCGACTCCAGGCCTCGAGGTCCTGAGTCTGCATGAACGAATCATGTGATTCAGGTGTGCTGACCCAGGATCTAAACCCTGCAGGACACCGGCCCTCGAGGCCTGGAGTTCCCTCCCCTGCCTTTATGTATTTTCTTGAACTCTTTCCCCCTTAAAGACGACCTTCCCAGTACCCACATGACACCTCAGTATATAAAGTCTTGGTTTTGTGACCGTTTGATGACGCTGAGCAGTTTCTGTGTTTTTGTGAGGGCGGCTGGACTGGCAGAGAGCACCGGCACTGACGTCTGAAGCAAACCCAGTCGTCTCGTTCTGTAAACAGCCTGAAATATGACGGAAACGCCTCAGTTCAGAGAAGAGCTTCAAGGGGAACTCCCACTCCCCCTTCAAGGAGTAAAGGGGTACATGTTCAAGTTTGGTGAAGATAAAAATACGGTTGGGGAATGTGGCGCGTTTCCAAACCTCAGAGCTGACAGTGGGAGCTGTATCAGCCAGCTGTTTGTTATTCACACTCCACATCTGCAGACTCACAGAGACAGACACAACGCCACCTCCTCAGTCGATGGTGAAAGGGCTGCAGCACCACGCCTGCCCACCCACCTCACCCACCTGAGTAACCCCCGTCACTCATACACGGACTCTATTCAGACCGAGTCTTCTCTAACGTGGGCCCTTCTCTTATTTTGTACATTCTACTGTTTATATTTTACTCCAGCACAGCTGGTGTGGAGCACCCACGATTTTGTTGCACATGTACACTGACAATGAAGGGTTATTTTATTCTATTTATAAAAACATAAAGTCATTTTTAAAAAAAGCAATACTGAACACAGATCACTGATGAATAAAAGGTTGGATCGCTCTTTATAATGGATGATTTTTCTCTTATTCATGCGCACAGTCACACGGGGCTGCAGCCTTTAGCTGACTAATTATCGCGTTATGTGGCTAAAGATAATAATAACACAGGCCTGTAACGCCTCACTGTCACTGTGCGAGTGTTTAACTGCTGGGAAAGAGAAGAAATCTGCACTGACTGAAACAAAGCCTCAAACGGAGGCTGACCAGAGCTGCTCACAGCTCCACGAAGGTGGAAACCAAAGACGGAAAGATGGCCTCAAACCGGCATTTTTTCTAATGGCCAGCAGGGGGCGACTCCTCTGGTTATAAAAGAAATCTGATTACAGTCTATGAGAAGACGAGCCTGCTGCTCACGTGATCTCTGAGCTCATTACACACCCTGCTGATGAGTTTACGGTCTTACTAAACACACCGAGCTCCTAACGTTTTAGTTCAGGTTCATCTGCAACTCTGCACTATTAAGCGACTTTAACGGGATCCAGGACATCTTCCCCTTCATCATCATCAGGCTCAGTGGTCACACGTAGATGGTTATCAGGTCCATGAGTCTCCTGAGGGTTTCCCAATCTGCTGCGTGAAGTTTATTTGAAGCAGGAAGTAAAAGCAGAAAAAGTGGCGACTGTGAGTCCACAAATACAAACAGGCGTGGGATCAGATAGCAGCGCTTACAGGGCCGTAAAAACTAGAATCAGCAATAAAGTTGTGACTCAGAGTCTTTATCTTACAGATGCTCCGTACTCTCTGAGGTCACATGGAACTTTCAGGAATTCTGACGCTAGTTTCCAGAGATCGTATTGGTCAGTCAGCGGTGACTTCACACCTATCGAGCGCTCATCTCAAACGTAAGTGCTTCGGAGCAGGTTGGGTCCGCAGCATCAGTTACCGTGGCAATTTATCCCAGTGAGATGTGAACCACCTTCACAAACAGGGTTCAACATGAAGCTGCCTCGATAACCGCAGCAAACCGCAGTGTCTTCCTGCTGCCACGATGTGAAGACATAACACACAATACAAATAGACTAAAACCAACACACAAGTCCCGCTTCCTATGACAAATCAAATCAGTTTATTCTACTGCCCCACTGAGCCTGAGAGCAGATCTGAAACAACAAATCAACAGCAGATCAAAAAACAACCTGGAAACTATTCAGGGGACGTAATTACAAACAGTTTACACCATTCACAGAAACACACAACTGAAAAGGCAAATCAGAGAAGAGCAGAGATAACGTTCTCAAGGTTAAAACAAGAACGAAGTGGTTTAAAACGTCTTAAAAAGAAGATGCTCGCATTGATGACGGATCTCCACCACCGGGTGATACCTGCAGCTCCAAAGCGGCGCTGCCCCGGACCTCTGTTAACACTTCAATACTCAGTGACTCATTTGGGGTCGTACTGAATAAAACGGACTTCTTTCAGTTCTCATCCAAGAAGCGTCTTCAGTTCTAAAAACAAAGGTGGAGAGTCCCAGCTATTTAACCCCTGGTCGGGGTTGTCCCCTTAGGAGGTGGTTGTTAAAGAACTCTTAAAACAGTCCAGTCACCACCTTCAGACTACCACGAGAAGCTGCACGGACATACTGAATCTAACATTAAGAACATATCCCAAATTCGCAGCTTTCACCGTCAGAATCCTTCTTTTAACATCATTTTAAAAACACCAAGATGACAATGGCAGCTACATCTATCTTTTATACCATCAGGTTTTGATGGTTTAAATTTATTAAATTAAATTAAAATAAATTACATTTATTTTGAATTTATTAAGGAGCTTCTGCTTGGTTTAAAGCGCAGATATATCCGAGTATCATCAGCATAAAAGTGATTTAAATATGAGCACAAGGAACAGCTGCTAACATGACAAAGGGACCACAATGGAGCCCTGTGGTGCGCCACAAGCACAGTCACCGATACTGATGGAAATCAATATTTCTCGCATGCTCTGCTGTATCAAATGCAACAGAGAGATTCACCCAGCATCACCAGTACATATCATGGTATTAAAAGTACAGATTCAGTGTCGTGTAGCGAATCCCACTGAGACTGATGGAAACCAGCCTGTGGTCTACTGATAACTGGAGCCAATTCTTATTTAAAGGTGAAGATGAAGGTTCACTGAGACTAACAGTCTGCGAGCTGTTCCCAAGTTGTCCAAATGTTAGATGTTACTCACAGCCGCCCACAAACCACAGTGTATTTTGGTGGCAGTGGGAATAGCAGGTCCTTCCACTGGTTCAATGGTATTTTTATCATGTAATGTTAAAAGGTATTTGAGTCTAATGGAGCTTCACCCAGATAACACAAACCGTACAGCCCGGGAGTGAAATCCACCTGATAAAGACTGCTCCACCTGCCTTTAAACTGTGTGGCAGCTGTGGCAGGTGCGAAACATCTGGCTGGTGCCTCAGTCACGCAAACACCCATGATGCCTTAAAAACGGGCTTCATGTGTGATTTCCTTTCAGGGGATAAAATCAAACCAGACGTCGACCTAAAGCCTCTCAAAATATTCATAATAAAAACAGTTCGTGTACTTCTCTGTTAGTGTTTCCTGTTGGTTTTACTGTGGAAACAGCAAAGTCTGACGTTTCACAAGAACTTATATGGCAACAACAATGAAGACGAATTATTCACCGGATTACATAAGTTGATAAAAAGTCCATAACTGTGGCTTAAGATGAATCTATTTGTGTGTGTGTGTGAAATTAGATTAAATCATCAGATTTTCCCAGCAGTGTTTGGTGTGACGTTATCTCCGATAAAAACAACTTATCTGGGTGGAAAAGTAACGCTCCATCCACACCCTGCAAACACGTTTCGAAACCCTCGATTTTTAAGCGATAACAACTCAGACTCGTCGTGTTTTCAGACCAACTGAAGCCTGATTCCGTTAACGGTTTGACGTTAAAGCGGAGATCAGGGTCCGCATCCGAACCGCTGTTGTCGGGCGCCTCCATACCTGACTGGCTTTGTGGAACTGCTTCTTCAGCCCGGCCACAGACATCCTGGACGAACGGCTTCAACCCCGCACAAAATACTCCGGTAAAAACGACTCAACACACGGCCGACGGAGGCTGGGCTCAAGAACGAAGCAGCCGACACCACAGCTCCGCACTCATCAGTCAGACTCCGTTAAGATTGCAGCATGACCCCGAGCTCAGTGAAGCTCTAACGGCGGGAGGCCGGCCCAACCGGAAACTGCTTCAAAATAAAGGTCTCCGAGGATTTAAAAAGATAAATAATAATTAATGCATGACATCACTGAGCAGCAGGGCTGGACTTGGATATAAAAAAATGTATATGAGGTGGAGAATATGATGTGTGCATGTGTATTTTTCATTTTGCTTGATTCCTGATATTGAAATTGTTTCTCGGTTGGTTCAGTTGTTGCTTGGTTCCTTCTTTGTTGCACACTTTAGCTGTTAGGAGTGGGTCCTGGTCAAAGTGGTCATGCATTTTACGTGAATCCTTGATTATTCCAAGATTCTTTATTTGCCACTTGTCATACAAGTACAACACACAGTGAAATGTGTCCTGACACTGCAAAACATTATAAACAATAATCAAAAATCTGAAATTTTAAATAAAAAACCTGAAAGTGTACATTGTGCAAATGGAATGTTAAAGTGCTTCGTGCCACATTGGCACAGCAATGTGACCAAAAGTAACCAAAACTACCAAAGTAACGTACTGAGCAGAGTAATATAAGCATAGTGAAGCAGCGTTATCAGTGTAGCAGCGCGTGACGTATAATAAATCAGACATGATATGAATTATGACAGTGAAAGTTCTGCAATGTAACAAGAATATGATATAAAATCCAGTTCCAGACCCTTATGGTGATGCTATGAGGGGAGTGGGGGCATGTCCTGGCTCGAATGGCCTGAGGATAGAAGCTCCTCTTCACTCTCTGTTTTTGCCCCGATGGTGTGGAACCTTCCACCTGATTGCAAAAAAAAGTTACTGGGATGGGAGCTGCTCTGGACCAACATCTCCTGGTGTAAATGTCCTGAAGGGAAGGGAGATGCTGTTATTGATCCTTTTACCTTAGTCTTAAAGTGTATATTTATTTCTTACACTTCTTATATTTATTGCTTGTCTTTTGCACTGAATGTAACTGGAGCCTCTTCATCCGGTCTCTATATACTGTACTGTGTACAGCAGAGATGACAATAAAGTTTATTTTGACTTGAGCAGCAGCGCTCTGCAGCACACATCACTCTGTGAAGAGCTTTTCGGTGCTGAACACAGCTAATCCCAGGATGTGATGTTCTGTGTGAGGATGCTCTCCACAGCACCTGAATAGAAAGTCCTGAGGATCACTTAGTCCCTCTGTCTATGTTCTTAACACATTATTTTCACCTTCCTCTGCCTCTTCCTCACTCTGCTGTTGTCCCGCCTCCTGCACTTTTTCTCTGCTGGTGCTAAATTTGACACATTTTGTTGACACATTTTGACCTTTTCATCACTTCCTCCAAGGTAAACTCTCTTTTACAAGTTGCATGAGGGGAGGAGTTCAGGGATTTGATTGGGCAGCGTCGGTATTGTAAATGAGCGAATGGATGCTGTCAGTGTGTGTTGGGTCGGTGGGTAAATGACCCATCAGGTCACCGGGAAAATGCCAGATTACCGGTCCAGCCCTGCAGCTGTTTCTGTTGGAAAAAATTGGCTTAAAAACATATTTTATAGGCATATATGTGGTTCTCAGTGACATTTGAAGTTCCACATTTCTGAAAACTAAAAAGTACCTCTTAGCAGTAGCATATTAGGACTATAAATATATCTATAACAATACATTTTTAAAAAGAAAATGAAGGGTCTGGGCGAAGGAGAATAAATATAAAAGAAATAAACTCAAGATGATTACGTCATACATTTATTAAAAAAAATTCACAAAATATTTTTAATTGAATTTTTATTATAATTATTTAATACTGAGTGTGAAATGTTTTGTCACACTCAAGCTGAGGCGCGCGTATTATTTTGGAAAGAAAGGACCGGAAGCTGCATTCACGTGCTCTCGCTTTATTTTCCGGGAGAGAGGGTTTCCTGACTCTCAGAGATGTCGCCACTTCTCAAAGACCATTGGGTGAGAGCGGGGAGAACTGATGATGTCACCATGTTCGTAAACAGGATGAACGTTCATATACTCGATATATTTATTTATTCAGTCCCACGCACGTGTCTGTGACTCACGCGTCATCGTAAATCATGTAAATAAGCGTCAGTCCAGTTGCGCCTCCTGAGGTTCCCACGCGGATCCCTGGTCTGCATCAGCGGCTCTCTCAGCACATCCTGTATTTCGTGTGTGGGATTCGAGAGTCTCACCTGACCGTGAATCACGCTCTGCGTGTTCAAACAGCTCATAGATCTGAGAGCGACGCGTTTCACTTTCAGTTCAACATTTCAATCCACGCACGCTCTGCTTTTTTATTTGTAGAAAAGTCTGTGAAACAGAAACGGACGTGACTACATTTACACAACGCCTCTGACGTTATTTGAATAACTGCACGTGGAGCCAGATGTTAGAGGTTTTGTCCAAATATGAAATATTAAGAGTCGGTGCAAACTCTTTGAGGCTCGTACAGACGTGTGAACAGCGCCACCTGCTGCTATGTAGTGTTGTAATGATGATTTCAGGTGCACTGTTTGATGGTTTCTAATGTCTGTGTGGAGCTTTGCTTACCACCATCGTGAGATACAGTGTTCATGTAAAAACTGATGTCATGTGTGGAGCATATGAATGCACACAAGGCACAGCTGAAGAAAAGCAGAGCTGCTGCATTCATGTGTCCCACACACTGATGAAAACTGCATAAAACTATTGAACCATGCAGCACCTGCGACACAGGCGGCACAGCGCAGTGGGACGGGTGTGACAACAATAAGACGCGAGAGTCTGAGTTTATTAAAATACATTTTTACTGTAGTTTACTGTATTATGTCCACCAGTACACGACCATACTGCATATGTTTGACTCGTAGACAAGCTCTCTAGGCTGACTTTACTTACATGCAGCGAGATAAATACTGTGAAAAACGATCCTACTTAATCAATAATTTTAAAGATTAATATGGATAATGTTGTGCTGCTGTGAGAGTAGCTCTAAATTTTTATATGCAGTATTTCCACAGTAACTGTAACTGGACTGATTCCAGGGGAAACTCTGAACTCCTGTCCTGGTGGACGCGTAGCAAAGCAGTCACATCCCCGAACGTAAAAATCTGAGATTATTCTGGGAAATAAATGAATGTTGAAACTTTCATCTCACCGTCGAAGCCTTCAGGTTCCTGCAGAGACACTCTGAAACTTATTCTCCAGTCGTTTCTATCCTGGTTTCCAGGACGTGATGTCACATCCCAAACTGGGGTCTCCATCGCTGTCAGAGAACATCTGGGTGGTGTCCACACTGAAGCTGTGGAGACAAAAACTGTAAAGATTTGTGACAAAATAAAATAAAATACATGGATTCTGTTACTTTAACAAGTAGAAGCTAAAATGATCCTGATATGAACGTTGATTTCTCTCTTTTATCACGCGTCAGGCTGAATTCAGTGTTATAAATATTTTGGAACAGTTATTGATTCAAAGCTCAGTGTTGAAGCAAAGCCTGACGCCGTGTGCAGGAAGCAGCAGCGCTCGTGCTCGAGAAGCTTCTCTCGTTTCCACGTTGATAAAACCACGATGATTTGATTTTATCTTCCTTAGTCCGATTGATCTTTTCCTTTGGTGTTTGGATATTTATCTAAAAAACTCACTCAGTCAATCAGCTGATTGGTGAAGCACAGCACACGGTTACAGCGGTGGGCTGGTTTCATTTTCCTGGATGATTTACGCCAGTTTCAGTTTCGTCCTTCTGGAGGTTTCTGCTCCCAAAATGTAAAACAACAAGCTTTAAAAATAGCTGCAGCCGTTACTCAGATGGACATATTATAGTTTTGCATGTGTTATTGTTGTGGCTGTACTGAGAGTGTTCATGTGTGGATGAATGACTCACGACTGCAGAACAAATCTACCTACAGATAAAGTTACCTGACAAATGAAGTAGGAGCAGGAGGGGCGATCCAGGAGGATCATCTGGTTTAAGGTAAAACTTATGAACTTGACGAGCCTTACTCGTTCAGATTTGACTCTCGACAGGTTGAGTCTTAAAAAAAGACCCGAGGAAGGCCTGCAGACCTATCTGAAGTCCTCTGAGAGCTCAGGCAGCTAATAAAACAAACGAGCCTCCAAGAACTGAGAGCAGTGAACAGAACATACGAGATAAACGGCAAAGGAAGGTTTGAAACATCAGCGAGTTGGAAACGTGAGTGAGGCGGAAAGGAACCAGCTCTCACTAAGAAATTCCAATAGATACCTGACATCACCGGCGCCTAAAGGTCCTGTGTTTGGCGCTCTCTAGCAAAGTCCAAACGGTCAGTTTGGTGGCGTTCAAGGAGACGAAGCCTTTGAAGATGTTTCTTGTTTTTGAAGCCCTTCAGTCTCAGATGTCGTCTGATGGTTATGGCGCTGCAGTGGGCACCAGAAACGGCTCTAATTTAGGCCGAGGATCGTCTCCACGGGCAGCTAATTGGATCCTCTGGCTCAGTGCTGGTGACATTTTTTGTGTCTTCCACTTGACTTTTGGTCCATAACCCTCAGGATGATTTAAGAAATTCCAAATGACTGTCTCACTGTGTCCCACCTCAGCGAGAGACCCTGCTTATGCAGTTCAACAACCCGACCACGTTCACAAAGGGAATGTTTTCTTGCCTTTGCCATCAGAACGTCATGAGTGCGACTACCTGACAGAAAATCACAGTGAATCCACATTTCTGCACAGATTTGTCCTTTTAAAGGTATGCGTCCTAAACCTTTGATCAGCTGTAAAAACAAGTGTTGTATTTAATAAACTGCATGTTTAAAAAAATGTTGTGTCTCACTCCTGTCGCTTCTTGTTGCACGTTGAAGCTCGATTTGGAACCTTGTTAAAATCCAAGCATGCAAAATATGATTTTTTGTCATTTTTCAAGTGGTCTTAAACTTTTGATGGGGACGTATCTGGGGATTCTAAACATCGTTCTGAAGACCTCTAATATACACACAAACACAAGAAATAATCCTAAAAATACAAAAACACCAAAAACTTTAAGCTATCATAGGTTGAACATTTAGACCCTGGACTAACTGCCTCCAGAGCTTTTATAATGTCCTGATATTTACTGACCTGTAAACAGCCACTCGCAGGCGGCTTTTTCTCACTTTGCATCACACAGAACAAAGCAGCCGTGTTGCGTTTGCACTGTTGTACCTCAGATAATGTGCACGTCACCATATATTTGCATACTGCACAGGCTCCAGATCAGGATAAACATTTCTTAAACACCTGCTGAGGTGACTGGAAAAAGCTGTGACTGGTTTTCTGGACCACCAGGGGGCAGCACAGACCTGCTGAGGCGCTGGTACAGATGTGATGCAGACTCAGTACAGATGTGGTTCACAGCAGCAGAGGGCAGACTGGCAGCAGCTCTCCCTCCTGTGATGGTGTCCTCGCTGTTTGACGGTGACCAGGTTCTAATTTGAGAGTCGGGGCCGTGTTTTGTCCTGAGATTCAGAGGCCGGTAAACATGAGTCAAACCTCACAGTTAAGTTAAGGTGAAGGATTCAATAAAAATGCAGAGGGGGGGATTTCTTTCACAGCACCACATGTTGGGACACACAAATGGATTTGATGAACATTTTATGATCCAGAGAGGGAAAAAAGCTGCCTTGTAAAACCAAAACTTTCACTTAAGCCTTTCTCCTCTCCCCCCTCCCTCCTGCCCAGCTCATCTTCCTCTTCCTCCTCTTCCTCCCCCAGCCTGCAGAGTGTTTGGAAGAACAAAAAGTCATCTGCTGTCCATCTGGCTGCTGTGCTGGGCGGTAATACCCCCTCATATTCCTCTGCTTCCCAAGCACCCGTGGACAATCCATTCTCTCACCCCCCCACCCTTCCCCGTCCCTGCCTTACCCTCCAGTTCCACCACAACCCCCCACTGGCCCCGATCCCTGTCCCAGGACCGAGAGGTGGGATCCGGTGTCAGTGCCCCAGAAAGACCCCTCTCTCTGGAACATGTGGGGGATCAGCAGCAGTGTTGCTCAGAGGGCTCAGTTTCACTGTTTGGGATTCTCACAGTAGCTTGCAACATATCCAACGCTTCCCAGGTGCTGGCAGCTCGCAGCAAAGCCGGGACAGAAAAGTGCTCAAGTTTTCTCACGAAGAGCAAAAACAAGAGCTCCTCTGACACGATGAAGATTTTCACGTTGTGAGTCTGCAGGTTAACGTCCGTCTAAATCACACTCCACATGCTAAAGTAATGATGTCTGAAAAAAAAAACAGTCATGGACATTGCATACTGACATATGCAATGTCAACAAAGGCAACTGAGATGTCATTACAGGCTTAAGACGAATTAAAAACCACTAACAACCATTAAGTTACAAGAAACAAGTTTGAAAAACAACAACAAAAACATTAACGCTATTAAAATAATAAAAACAAATTAATTAATAAAAACTGTCAATAAAAATAAAAGCAGGTATTTAAACTTGCAGCGTGTAAATTCTCATCACTAGATGTCAGTAGATTGTAGATTTGAGTCAGCTGAGTTCTGTATGTAACCGAGCTACCGTACAAATCTGGCTGCCCTTCATCTGTAGTGAGTGTAGGCTGTCAGTACGCTACATCTGCTGTTAGCTGAAGTTAGCTGCTGTTAGCTGCTGTTAGAGCTGAAGTTAGCTGCTGTTAGAGCTGAAGTTAGCAGCTGTTGGAGCTGCTGTTAGCTGCTGTTAGAGCTGCTGTTAGAGCTGAAGTTAGCTGCTGTTAGAGCTGCTGTTAGAGCTGAAGTTAGCTGCTGTTAGAGCTGAAGTTAGCAGCTGTTGGAGCTGCTGTTAGCTGCTGTTAGAGCTGCTGTTAGAGCTGCTGTTAGAGCTGCTGTTAGAGCTGAAGTTAGCTGCTGTTAGAGCTGAAGTTAGCTGCTGTTGGCTGCTGTTAGAGCTGAAGTTAGCTGCTGTTAGAGCTGGAGTTAGCTGCTGTTAGAGCTGGAGTTAGCTGGAGTTAGCTGCTGTTAGAGCTGCTGTTAGCTGCTGTTAGCTGAAGTTAGCTGCTGTTAGCTGGCACTGGTTAAACTTTCTTTGTCAGTCGCTGACGCTCAGTTAAAAACTCTCATACAATATGAGAACGTAATCAAACTGTTTATTAGAGGTGAAGACTGATTTTTACTAGACTAACTAGCATTAGCTAGCATAATGTTAGCTTATAACCAGCTGTTGTTGCTGTGTAGCTGTCTGGAGACAGTATCCACTCCCCTGACAATCAGTAACAGCAGCATTACTGGGAATAAATGAGGACGTTTTCGTGAGTTGCAGCCCTGACTTCATTTCAGGGGAAGAGGCTTGAGATGACGAGGAAGAGGATGGGGTTTTATAAGACGTGGTTCATGTGAACATAAAGGATATTGCTGTTATTAATTTAACATGATTAAACTGAATGCATTTATATGAGAAGCAGTATTTCAAAAATTTATTGAAATACAAAAAATTTAATTTTAACATTTACCAAAGTCAGAAAAAAAATCTGTTGACCACTTTTTCTCCAAAATCTCTGCAGCTGCTTTACAGCTGCAGGTTTCTGTGCCTCCTCACAACAGTGAGGACACTCAGTGGGGTTCAGATCCAAGCTAACCTTCTTGGTGCTGGTTCAGATGTAATGCATGTGTTCAAATGTGGACCTGCTTCATATTTATGTATCTCAGATTTAAAATGAACATAGAGTCTTAGCTTTAAATGTCATTTACATGAGTATAATATAATTAAGCCACTGGACGACGGCCATGTTCTCTGGTTACAACAGAGGACAGTTTCACTGAGATGTGAGGAAATAAAGACACAAAAAAGGAGCCCGGCGTGGCGAGCGCTCAGCTCATGTTTTCTAAAAACATCATTGTGTAAAATCAACTTTTCAGACTCGGGCATGAACAGGACGCTTTTGTTTTTACAAGAATGCTTTAAGGATTAAGTGATTGGATCGAGACATTTTCTCTCTTACTTTTTAACATTAGTGTGCTTAGGTTTCTGTCTTTTTAGGTAATAAATATATTTTTAAAAGATGTGTTGTGGAAAGTTTGCCACTTAGACTAATACACCGTGAGATTTTATCTCGGCTCAGCTGATCTGAGGCTCCTTTGCATCATTAATTTGACCGCTTTGCTGTCTGGTTGAGCCTCGCTGCTGTATCAGCCTTTTCCTGCAGCAGCAGGGAGTCATTTTCACTGAAAAGACTCATGTAAAGAAAATCCTCTCTGAACTCTGGAATTTAGAAGCTGAAGAGTCAGAGGTGATGCACCGAAACAGACGGATTAGAGTAAATATCAGACAGGAACACAGCTCCAAATGAATGCTAATGTTCTTCATCCCAGTGAGCTTCATGAGTTCATGATGTTTGAGTGAGATGGTCACTGATATATATCCTCTGTGTGTATTCTAGTTTCACCTTCTTTTGTGATTTCTTTCTGTCTCCCCTGTCAACTCCCTCAAGAAAGCCTGACATGCTGCATGGAAGCATTGTGAGCTAATGAGGCTCACCTGCGTTGTCCAGGAGAACCTGTTGGAGATCTTTGTTTCAGTCTCTGTGCTCCCCTGTTTAGATCAGGTTTGTATGTCTGTTACTTCCTGTGAGTCTTATGTTCAGTTTCTTCCTCTGGTCTCATCAGGTAGATTTAGTTTAGCTGTGTTTCACCAGGTGTCTCCATCCTCCCCTGAACTTTTCTTGTGTATTTAAACCCTCAGTTTGCTCCTGTTCTGCTCTGTTATGGTTTACTCCATCTGTCGCCACCAATGAAGTCTGTGTTTAAGATTAAATCTTGCCTCACGAGTCATACGTCTGCCACGTGATTCCTGACTCTGCTTCTGAGTTTGTTGCAGCGACCCCTAGTGGGCAAAACAAATGTACAATGTTCATCGATGGACCTCGTGTTTGGTTCAGTCAGACTGAGACCATAAACTTAGCAGGAAAGTGTTACTGAGCTCAGCAGCAGCTCATGTTTGTCTCGACTATCAGTCCTAACCACAGCAAACCTCTGCAGCTCCGTAGTCTCCTCGATCTGTTCCAAATTTACCAGCGAACAGCTTCTGAAAGCGTCCACTGCTTCTTAAAAATAGCCCCAAAGATGCAAGCTGTTCCGGATACAGATACGACTCTGTGGAGGAAGCTGAGCGAGTGCTCCACCTCTACAGATCAACCAGCTTCTCTGCTGGATATTGTCGCCTACATGCAGCACACAGGAGGGACTGAAATAACCCACTGTGCCCTCTCTGAGTGGTACTAGATTTCTGCAATGTGCCAGAGAAAAAGGATGGGGGCCACTTGTCAGAACTGGGTTTTTCAGCTCCTAAGTGATGAGAACGGCTCTGCAGGCTCACTAATGTACAGTAAATGTGACGGGTGGGTTGGATTGTTGAGTTATGCAAGGCTTTCAGCCCTCTGTAATAGTGCAATACTTTGGCATGTTGCGTAACAGATTTGTCCTCCTCGCTTTTTTAATGCAAGTCCAACGATGCTTCCACTGTCCCCGTCCATTTCCATCCCTGCCCTTTACCTTTGTGCAGCGGGAATACAGTGATTAATTCACCTCTTCAATAACTCTGAGAGCTTCTTTTTGGACAGTGGAGAGCGTGCCATTTTGCAGGGATGTAAATGTTAATCAGTGCAGTTTCAGTGTCTCCCCCGTGTTATCATCCAAAAGAAGCAAAAATCACAGAGATATCAAACCTGTTAATCAACGTCAACACTAAACACGTCACCTGTGTGTGCGTCTGCAGCAGTTTGTGTTTGCTTTGTTTGCTCGCCACGTCTGGGTGGCGTAGCAGTGAAAGGGTCAAGCCGAGGCTGACCTGAGCACAGTCATGTTGCAGGCCACGCCCCTCCCTGACCTGTGAGCAAGGCCCGATGGAAAGATAACCTGCCTCATATCACTTCTAAAGCCTTGTTGTTTAAAGAAAACAGCCAAAAGCATTTGCTGACATCATTAAATCATCCAGCGAGTCCTCGTCTCCGTTACAGAGACGCTTTAGTTCAGGGGTGTCAAACATATGGCCCGGGGGCCACTACCGGCCTACTTAGGAGTCCAGTTAACTGTAGGTAACCAGTGAGTCAGCGAGGTGTCTCTGACCTGGCGGTAAAGAGCGCAGGTTTGGAGCCCAACACGCTCGGACACGTTTGGCGTTGGTGGGTTCATACGATACCGCTGCATTTGCCGGAGATGATGCAGAGCTGACAGACTGGCTTCTGCTCGCAAACCAAGTAAAATGTTCTGGAAGCTGCCAAGCAAAGAAGTCACAGCTGTACAGTTCATCCACGTACAGTTCATATCGTGCAGAACAAAGGTCAGACTGTAAACGGCGGTGCTCTCCTCTGTGGTTTGAAATGCTGGCACATGGTGAAAGGTGGCATAAGATTAAAAGCTTTCACAATGGATGCCTCTGAAAATATGACACATCTGGCCAAAAGTCAGTCGAGCAGAGAGCTCTAAACACAGACAAAGTGCTCACGGCGGCTCGGCCGTGTCCTCGGATCGCTCCAGGATGGGCATCGCCTGGAAAACACAAACAAGGTCGGCCACAGAAACATGGCGGCAAAGCTGAAGGAGGAACACGTGGACATGCAGCTGCTGTCACCAAACATCCTCATACGTCAATCAGGCATCTGTCCGTCTTTACCTCAGAGAAGCTCCGCCTCTATAAGACGCTCCTTTTACACGAGGTCACGTGACCTGTTCCTCCAGCTGTTTCTATGGTTTCAGGGTTTATTTTCTCGCTGTTTGTTGCTCCATAACAACATTTCATGTTACATTAAATTGAAAATGAGCTCATAGTAAAATTTCCCAGTTGAAACATTTCATATATTTTCTATTATAAATAAAATATAAGTTTATGACATTTGCAAGTCATTGATTTCTCTTTTTATTTGCACAATTTTTTGGAACTGGGCTTCGTTATTTTCTGCATTGTGGCTTCAGTAATAACAGAATTTCAGGCTTTAAGAAATTTCAGTGATACGTTGATTTTAAGAGCTTCAGAGGACAGATGACTGTCAGTGATGTTTGAATGATTCAGTGCACGAGCACGAGGACGCGTGTGCTTGCTTAGGGAAAGTTCAAACTCAAATATATTTCCCTCTGTTTGCGTAACAGGAGCTTCTCCGTCCTGCAGAAATCTGCTGTGAAAACACGGCTCACTGCTTCTAACTGACCCTTTCATGGTATTAATGCAGTTTTTATGTTTAGACGTGTCTGTTTTTATACATATAAACACATTTAATATTCATGTTCCTTGTGATTAGTCAAATCTCAGCGTGTCACACAGTTCTGTCCTTTTCTATCTCACAGTCTGCTGCTGTGTGCTGAATGATATAATAAGAGTTTACATATACAGTCATCCGTCTGACACCAAGGTGGAGAAAGAACAATCCTACTGTAACTGTGAATTACAACAACAATAAATACATAAATGAATCATATTCAAGCACATTTGAACTTCTTCTCTCACAAACAAAGACCCGACCGCTGGGATGCAAAATGTTTGATTTAATAAAAACAGGAATAAAGAGTCAGGGAGAGTCTGTGGGTCCTGAATCCTCCTGAGGTACCTGAGCTGGTGGACAGCTGGACAGGTAAGTGCATCACATCAGGTGTTTTAATTACCTTAAATTAATTGATTCAATTGAAACGTAAATTATGAAATTAAGTAGCTGTTCCTGTTACTTTGTGTAAACATTATAGACTGATACGGTCTGTATTAATAATAATAACAATAATAATTTGTTAAATTGTTTTGGCACCTTTCAAGAAAAAAAGGATGCTTTACACAGGAGAAGCAAAAAAGAGCCTTGCTCTGCCAGAGGTTTCTCCTTCCTGTTGCCGGCGCTTGCTCACGGGGGGTCGTCTGAAGCCACGGCTGTGTGTGATTGGTAGAGAGAAAACACTGTTTTGTGTGAATGATGAACGGGGATGAATGAGTAGAAAAGCGCTGTATAAAAACATCTTTAGTGTACAACGCACCTAAAGTCGACTGTTGTCATGATTTGAAAAAACTTTATTTTGTTTAATTCAACATTAGAACATTTTTCACTGATTCTTCTGCTGCTGTTATATTTTAAACCTTTTTCTGTTTATTTCAGTCTCCCAGCTTCGCTCTGCGTCGGCCGAGCTGTGACATCACGCAGACGCCAACAGTCAGCAGGAGAAATCAGGCTTCGTGAGTCTGGTCCAGTGTGCGCTCTCACGTTGTATTCATAGCCACAGAGCAGCTCTTTCAATCTTTGAATGTTTGCAAGTCGCACACGGCGAAACCGCCAGTAGAGCAGAGTCTACATGTGTCCACAAACTACCAGCAGTTTGAGTTATTTTCCACGTGTCCAACAGTGGACACACACGGACACGTTTGTAGTGTCAATGTAACACTGCAGCTGCGCGCTATAATGTTTATTTAGCTGAGATTTAATGCAGAAAAAAAGTCACACTGAATCAGTTTTTTCTTCTAATATTACATGAATTAACATAATTTACAGTTAATTACTTGTTCCTGGTTATTACTATAAAGTTTGCTACTATTTCTTCATTTCTTCAGAGATTTCCTGTCTTTCGGAGGAGCTAGCTAACAAGCTGCACCTCCGGAGTTGCATCACTGCATGACAGAAATATTTCTGGGACTTTTGAGAGTCCTGATGCTCTGACTCTTTTGTTAACAGTAGTTTTCAGTGACCTGATGAAAAGCTTTGTGCAGCGTACAGACCGACATGCTTTTAATGCAGGAATTCAAAATGAGTGACTGGAGTCTTGCAAACATATGGCTTTTTATTTAACTGAATGAATATTGTAACATTAATTCAAAAGAAACATGAACATCTATCCACACGTCTCGGTTTTTGCTCTTTTTTTTAATATGAACGAATCCAAACAACAAACGAGTGCGACCTTAAATCTGAGCCATCGCGTTTAAATACAGACTGAAAGGAAATATGCAGAAAACCGAGCGAAACCAGAACAGTAAACCAAATCAGGAATGTACAACACAGTGTTCACGTAAAGAAACGTAATGTTAGTGGTGAAATTCTTCCGTTTTACACAGCTTCTTGTCTTTTGGTGTCTTTCAGAACAAATTATTCACAGAATCTACAGCTCGAACGTTTTGTTTCCGGCTCTTTGTGGAAGCTCAGGGCAAAGATTCAGAAACTGCATTTTGTCTTGATTATTTCTCAGTGTTTGACTCTTTCACAGTACATCCTTCCTGCCTCCAGAGGTGGCATCTTTCTGCCGTTTGTCCAGTCGGTGAGGTTACTGCGAGAAACCACGCGAACAACATCAAGTCTGGCTGCGTGAGAACATTTGAACATTTCTTTACAAAAACACCAACAAAAAACAGGATTTCACCCTTTCAGTCGACATTTTCTATATATTTTACTGTTTTAGGCCACGCCCACGCCTGAATACTGCTGTTAAAAATGATGAAGGCGGAGACCGGGCGGACCTCTTAATACTGCATAACCCCTCCCACAACACGAAGGGTCCGTACACACAAACACACGCGCACACACACGCACACACAACTGTGAACTGAGAATAAATCTTTGGTCAACATTAGCAGTTTGCAACAAAGAACAGTGAAGACAGATCAAACACCGTACAATAACTTATTGTTCTACCTCACAACACAATAGCTTTTCAACAGAGACGCTTTTGCTGGAACGAGTGAAACGACGAGTGGAGGAGTTACTTCACTACGGCTTCACGGGCTGACGTGGACGTCCGGCGACAGAAACACTGGAAGAGAAAAAAACACTTGCAGGATTCGACAACACGAGGAAAACTTTAGTCCACACGGATGATTTTTTTTAAAGGGCTCAAAGGAAAACCAAAATAACTCGACGCTGAAACCAGCTGGCTGACCTGTGCAGGTTTTGGTTGTTTTAAATGGATTTGGTTTCCTCTCTCTCGTCCCTTTCTCGCCTAAAGTAACGGATGAATGACGGCGTGATGTTTCAAAAGTGCTAACGGTGAGCCTTCTTTATTACGCGCCCGGGAAAAACAACAAAAGTAGGTCAGAGCCCTACTCCTGCTCCATGGGGGAACCCGAGCTCACAGCCAGGTTCCTGTGGAGGTTCGGGTTCTGGCTGTGCCGGTTCCTGCTCCGTACGGAGGAGAACGACGTGTCGCAGCCGGGGACTTTACACTTGTGAAGAAGTCTCAGGTGGACAGTCTTGTAGTGGGCTCTGAACGTGCCCTTGTTGCTGTAGACCTTTTGGCAGACGTGGCACGTTATTGGAGATCCACCCCCACCTCCCTGAAGCCCTCCTTGTCCTCCCTCGCCACAGCCCAGGGTCCTCCCCCCTTCGAGCGCAAGCTCGTCGCCCCCGGGCCTGCCTGCGCCGATCCCATCGCAGCTTTCATCGCTGTCCTCCACGGGGAGCGCCTCCTCCTCGTCTTCCTCAGCCCCCTCCCCTTCCTCGCTCCCGGCTCCGTCTGAGTCCCAGGAAGACTGAGCGCCGCCACGAGGCGGGGCGGAGGATGAGGTGCTCAGGTCCAGGACTGCCCCATCCTCCCCACTTATGCCGCCTTCTCCACCTCCCAATCCCTGAGTCTCTCCCACCGGAGACGCCTCGGCGCCATCCAGAGCCGTGGACCTTTTGCTCATCGGGAAGACCAGACCCATGCGGTTGTGCCCTCGGAAGATGACGGAGGTCTGGCCGCTCGGATCCCGGTGGGGCGGGTCTCGGTCCCGCTGCTCTTGGCAGTAGTCCAGCCCGGCAGAGTCTCTGTCTCGACAAAGGGAGGCGTGAGAGTAGAGGGCGTTGGCCGGGCTGAAGGAGTCTTTGGTCAGCAGCTTGTGGTGCAGGTTCAGATTGGCGCTGTGTCTGCGGGTGAAAAACAAAAATGACACGGTGAGTGTTTCAGTCAGTTTACAGTGTTTACTAGGAGTGGGGGAAAATGGATACTGTGTAGCATCGTGATATTTGTTTGCTAATAATGTATCAATACAGGGACAGCAGAAATCGATACTTTGTTACAACTTGTAACTCTGACTTCAGAGCATGTTGATCCTTTTTCTGAGCAAGAATCCTGACATTCCTTCACTGTCCAAATGTGACAGTTTACTTATTTTAATTTAAGACATGTTTTATTTTAATTAAGTTTAAAACTTTTTTATTTAATGTAAAATTATATTTTGTTTTAATTTACTTTCAAATTCTTCAGTTGCTGAAGGGGCTGCATAGTTTTCATAAACTGCATAGTTCAGAATAGCTATAATTGTACCAGATGGTTGATTCAGTTAAGTTGGACTAGACTGTAATACAAACCGTTCAGTTTGTCAACAATCAAACTGAAATGAGAGAAAGACTGAGTGTGAGACTTTGATATTAGAGGAAATGAATATTGATAAAGTTTACCTTTATGTACAGAATCTGAATATCGCAAAATATTTTTAAAAATTGCAATAATATCGTATCGTGCGTTAAGTATTGTGATAATATCGTATCGTGGGATGTTTGGTGATTCCCACCTCTACTGTTTACCTCAAAATTTCATCTGAAACATTTATTGTTATTGCAGCTGCACAAAGAGCGATGAGCATCCGTCTGCAGCCAGGTGCACTGAGAGAGAGAAGGTTAAGAGTTTGGATCACTTTTGGAAGGTTCGGATAAAAAGTGTCTTCAGTGTTTTTAACAATATAATCAAAACAAGGTGACGAGATTTCAGGTGACACGGTGGCTGTTTTCCACATTAACACAGGGCAGCGTTTAGCCCTCTGCTGTGGTTTGGGTACAAAGTATCTGAGAACCACCTTCAGATGTAGAATTGCTATTAGCTGATGGAAGCACCAAAACAACACAACACAGCAACGATCACTTTACCCAGTAAAGACTCGACAGTCAGTGAGGACTACGAGGAAGCAGTCGGCGACACCGGGGAAGAAAAACTCCCACACTGCTGTTCTGTCGCTATGGTGATGCTGAACTGTCCCCTTTCAAAGAGCTTGAATCTGAGCAGGCGAGGTGTTTCCCTGTTAGGGAGTTTTTCCTCTCCACTGTCACCAAATGCTCATAGGGGGTCATCTGATTGTCTACTGATGTTTTACACTAATGAGCCTTCAGGCGACTGCTGTTGTGATTTGCTGCTATATAAGTACAAATGGATCGATCTGCATCTGTGAGACGCAGCCAGCATGAGAACAGGCTGTCATCACACACGTACAGTCTTTACCCTGTGAGCGCCGAACCCGACTCTGTTTTTGATTGACGAGGCTCGAGGAAAGTTTGCTAAAGCAGAGGCACTTTCAGCTGCAGCGTCAGTGCAACCAGAACCTGACGCGGTGCTGCACAGACATGCAGTCTTTCGAGTCGTGACTTTAAGTCACTGTTGTTTAAACGTGCAGTCGTGTCAGGAGGAGAAATCGAGCTCCTCTCACCTGTCTCTGCTCCTGCGGGAGGGGAAGGCGGCGTTGCAGCCGTCCACCGTGCACATGTGCATCTCCTTCAGGTGGACGTTTTGGTAGTGCATCTTCACGCTGTAGGGGTTTTTGAAGTTCTTGCTGCAGATCTCACAGTGGTGCGGCAGGACGGCGTCGGGATCGAGGTGAGATAACCCCGAGTCTCCGTAGTCATCTCCGCAGCCATCGGACGCCTCCCTCTCTATGAGCTGGAGGCCGCCGCCGTTCGTCAGCCTGCGCTCGCCGTCGTCCCACTTGAGTTCTGACATCTTGTTGAGGGCGTGCTCGCGGTCCTCCCTCTCTGCGTTGCTGTCGGGGTCCTGGCAGAGCGAGCTGTCGTCACAGTGATTGTCCATCAGCCTGTTTTCGAAGGGGGAGGACGCGCAGGTGATGACGGCGGTCTCGGCTAGCCTCGAGCCGTCGTCTTTGTCCTCCCTCTCTGTCATTCCTCTCTCCAAACTCTGCTCTCTCTCCACGTCTTTGCCCTGGTACGCTTCTCTGGCTTCCTTCTCCTCCCCAGCTCGTCTCGTGCACAGACGTCCTTCCTCTTTGTTACCGTCGCACTCGTCCTTGTCCCTGCCGTGTACGGGAGCCTCATCCTCGGAGCTGCTCTCCTTATCCTGCTCGTCTCGCTCCACCATCTCCTTTTCTATCTTTATTGGCATGCTGGACTTGCGAGACTTTTTCTTTGGTATGGGGTCAGCCGTGCAGGGCTCGGGGGCTGTGATGGGTTTGACGGGCACAGAGGAGGACAGCAGAGGAAGCGAGGGCAGCGTTCCCGGGGTGTTGGCGAGCTCAGCCGGGGTTACCAGGCTTCTGTAGAAAGGCAGGACTGGCTGGACTGTTTTTAAGTTGGGGAAGAGGATGCCGCTTTGGCCCATGCTGGGGAACGAGCTGCTGTGGAGCTTGGAGCCCGAGTCCATGTGGCTCACCATGTAGCTGGACACCGACTTTTGGCTCTCCGCAGAGCAGATGGAGATGGGGGTGCCGTATTCAGGCCTCTTCTCTCCTTCAGAGCTCTCATCAGCGGACAAGTTGCTGCGCAGGTCTTTGTCCCGGTTGTTGCGGTTCATGGGCATGTGGAGGCGTGGGTTTGGGTTGGCACTGTGGCGATTGCGGCTGCGCAGCGAGCTGAACACCATGTTGCAGCCCTCGATGGTGCACTTGTGCTTGATCTTGAGGTGCACTGCGTTGTAGTGGATTTTCAGCGTGCCTTTGTCGTAGAACGTCTTCTCGCAGGCGTTGCAAAACACACGACCCTTCTTCAGAGAGCCTCCGCCGATGCCTCCCGAGACGCCGCCGCCGCTCCCGTTTCTGTCCAATGAGCGCAGTTTGCTCTCCGGTGACATCTGGGTCACGTCGGAGCTGATGGACGGCGTGCACGGTGTGGAGGGCCCGTCTGAGTAATTGTCACTGGTGGAGAAGTCCTCGGCCTCGATCTTCGTGCTGGCGGAGAGGCCGTCCGTCGGCTTGTCTCCGCTTCGGTCGAGGTCAGCTGAGAAGGAGATGGCGCCGGAGCTGAGCAGCGTGCTCTCCGACGGGTGCGACAGAGAGGGGTGATTGTCCCTGAGCAGACCGTCCCGCCCCTGAACGTCCTGCCGCTGGCCCTGCTGCTCCATCGGCCCGCGGCACAGCGGCTGGTGCTGCTGGTGTTGCTGGTGTTGCATCGCCCCCGTGTGCGAGCCCAGGAACGGCGCCGGGACGGAGCCGAGCAGCTGGAACGGCAGCATGAAGGCCATGCTGTTGATGAAGTTCTCGAAGTGGTGCATGCTGTTGCCGCTCAGCTTTTCGGTCTTGGACGCGGAGAGGTTGGCGGCCGTGCGGGGCGTGTTTCGCTCGATGAACGTGCGGATGTCGGAGTTGGTGCGGGTGCTGGGAACCAGCACCGCCTGGCCCTCTTTGTCCTGCAGAGCCATCAGCTCCACGATGGATTTGGTCTCCCCGAAACGCAGGAACTGCTGCAGCGTGGCGATCTCCTCCTCGAACGTCATGATCGCCCAGCGGTCCAACACCTTCCCCGCGACATCCTGCAGAGAGAAGAGAGGAAGTAGGAGAAAGAAAGGAGAGAGCGGTTTCATCATGGGCATTAAAAGTGTCTCATACATATTCACACAGTGGGCTGCACGACACACCTTATGAAGCAGATTGGCAGGGCGGCTAAATAAAGGAATCAGACGGAGCGTTAATGCGAGCGGGCAGCGCAGAGCCCGAGAAAGCTCATTACGCAGACACGCAGCGCTTCATCTCGCAGGTCATTTCTCTTCATTTAAATCATGTGGATGTGCCTGCTCTGCATCGACAGGACACATGCGCACGCGCACGCTCCCAAAGGCGAGCGCAAATAAATACGTGCACAACATACCACACACACATATCTGCGGCGAGGGCGGGGGGAGCAGAAGGCGCCGTGCATTGATCAAGCGGGTCCTCTCTCCCTCTGCCGGCTGTAATCACATGTGAGTTCGGGGGTCTTTGAAAGTGAGGAGCGGCTTCGTGCCATAACCGCGATTAATATTTCATCACAGAGCATTCATTGGGTGCCTGTCGAGGATTCTGACTCTACGTTCGCCATTAGATGAGCTAACATGAATTAAACGCAGCCCAGCTTGAATACTTGATGATGTACTAATCGAAGTGAGATCTGTGTGCGCGCCTGACACGGCGCCCGCAGCCTTGGACCCGGCCGGCTTGGCGCCGGCTTGAGAGGAAATCTGGAGCAAAAGACATAATGTTTACAAATGTAGCGGGCAGTTCGGAGACCTCCCCGAGCCCGGTGGTACCGCCTCGGCGGGGTACCGGCTCATGGCATCGCTTTGCCGTGGCACCCCCCCGCCCTTTCCTGCCTGGCGTCAACCATGATTTTCTGACTCCCCCTCCTCCCTCGCCTTCCTCAGAAATTCCTTCAGTCTCTCCCTTCATGTACTCGCTGTGGTGGTGTTTCTCAGGTGTCCCGCTCACACGACTATCCAGGAAAGGGTTTTAACTTTTCGTCACTGCGGCGGCCAAAAAACTGAGTCTGAACACAACCTGAGTCCACAAAATGCTGGAAAAACAGGAGGAAATGAAGGCGTGATATTTAAAAATATGCATTGATATTGTGTCGTAATGCAAGTCCAATAATATCAGAAATAATCGCTCTTGTCTCACAGACGCTCATCTCCTCCATGCACTCAAAAAACATGCAGTACACGAAGTTGTAGAGGATTATTTCAGGTTTCCCCGAAAGAGATTTTGGCCACAACAAAACTGAATCCAACAGCTTTCTAATTAAACTAATTACATTTCTACCAGCTACATAACATTAAATTCAATTCAACTTTATTTATACACAACAACAGTCGCCTCAAGGCTAATGTAAGGTCGACCCTACAATAATACACACAGAGAAAAGCCCAACAATCATATGACCCCCTATGAGCAGCACTTTGGCGACAGTGGGAAGGAAAAACTCCCTTTTAACAGGAAGAAACCTCCAGCAGAACCAGGGTCAGGAAGGGGCGGGGCCATCTGCTGTGATTGGTTGGGGTGAGAGATCACATGTCTGTGCTTATCAAATGGTTACGATTAACAAAGAAATGCACAGATTGTTGTGAAATAAGTGAACAGTCAGACATCAGCCTGCACTTCCTCTAACATCCACTAGAGGCTCCAGTCTCGGGGAGTCGCTCTCCATAGACTCTCATGTTAAACACGTTTACAGGCTGATACACTCAGGATACGACTGTAAGGAGAGTCTGTGGCTATCAGCAGTAAACGTCCCACCTCCTGATTTCTTTTGTAAAATTATTAAATTAATTTTTATAGAACTTTTCTTTGTAGAAGAGCGCTGAGCTTAGCTTAGGATAAACCCTGGAGGCAGCTAAACTGAAGTCTTAAACTGTATGAACACTGACGATAGGCCTCTTTCTTTCTAGAGCTTCTCCAGCTGCAGCCACATGCAGCACAGGTGTCCTTAAATTTGTCACTCATGAGGCGTCCACAGGTGCATCAGGCACATTTTTTAATGTGCAAGCTTACTGTTATATTCAAACGTGAACCACGATCAATGAACCACACAAGCAGGCCGTTGCTGAACGCTAACGTGTTCAGTCAAACCGTTCCTGAAACGTCGCGCACACCAGCCGAGGCTTCTTCGGTCCTAAGCGCTCACCTGCAGCACGTATCCTCGTATGTAGTCCTGCAGCGTCCAGTCGAGCGCGTTCAGGATCTGGATCACCTCCTCCTGCTTCAGGACGGAGAACAGGCGGTCCAGGAGGATCTTGAGGCGGATGGGGATGGCCTGCGTGCCGTACAGCATCAGGCTGCAGATGTCGAACACCACATTGGAGTGGACGATCTCCACCTGGCTGCTCTGGTACATGTGGTGCACCTTCAGCTTGCTCAGGGCTGAAACACAGGGGTCACGTTTGAGCAGATTAATCTGAGATCACAGAGTTCAGCAGGGTGCTGCATGCGTGTTTGTGCTGCTGCATGCGTGTTTGTGCTGCTGCATGCGTGTTTGTGCTGCTGCATGCGTGTTTGTGCTGCTGCATGCGTGTTTGTGCTGCTGCATGCGTGTTTGTGCTGCTGCATGTTCACATTTCACATCCCTGTCCGCTCTCTCTCCGCTTGCATTATTAAATTGAGTTCAAGCGTTTATTAATCTATTTTTGATCGATCTTTGGGCCTAAATGTAACAAATCAAATAAAAACAGGAACAAAAGAAAAAGAATGAAAAATAAATAAACAATAATCTTCATTAGTTATGTGATTAAATATTGGACAACAAATGAAATCTGTTCACTGCACTTCAGTTTGCTCAGCAACTTAATCTTTATTATTATCATCATTATTATTTGTTTTCATTCACTGAGCAATTTCCTATTAGATCGTTTTACTACTTTTTAAATTTACTTTTTATTCTTTCTATTTATTTATTTTCTATTTATTTTTATTTTATTTTCTATTTATTTATTTTTTATTTTTACCATTTTATTTATTTAGTTTAAAGAAATATATAATTTCTACTTTAAGTTTTATTTAACTAAATTTTAATTTAGCTTTTTTTTATTATAACACCTTAATTTTGCTTATTTTTATTCGGTATTATTACCTTTTATTTAGATTTTTATTTATTGAACTTCTTTAGTTATTTATTTTTATGTCATTCACTTTTTATTTTAACTCTTTTTTGTCCTTTAGAAATTTGGCTTTAACTTCGTGCTCTATGAAAGTAATGAAACGCTGAGCGGACGGACATAAATCAGAGATATTTGACTTTCGTGTTCGTAAAGTGAAACATTGTGTGTGTGACAGAGTGGGTATTACTGGACGATGTTAACTGGAGCAAATAACGCAGCGTTCAAGTCTGTGTTGCAGAAATAATCATCAGAACACAAAATGATGGTGATTCATGCGGAGTGTTGGACACATTAGAATAATTACAGGAAATAAATGTGACTCTCGCTCTGTAAACTCTGACTTCCAGAGCTTCAGCGATCATTAAAATCCCGCTGCGGTCACCCTGTTAGTCCACCATCATCCTCTGTGTTTACGCCACAGAGCGATGACTCTAAAGGACCTTTAAAGGTTCGGTTCACCTAAATCCGAACGCTCTTTGTCTTGAGACAAAAAGCCTTCAGGTGACTCCAGGCGTTACTCTAAGTACTTAAATCACACTTTTCTGGCCTTTGTGAGAACTTTTTTTTTTACTTCATGGTTTTACTTAAAAAAAAAAGCTGCATAAATAATATTTAGTGAATAAAATCCTCAGTCAAGAAAAATTAATTATTTTTGATTTTCTGTTTGCGATTTTCTTTTAAATAGACCGATTGTGTCTGCAGGGTTCTGGAAACGTCTTATTTATGTCAGGAAGAATGACACCAGCTGGGAGTAAACTGGGATGTCTCAGCTGGTGTCTGCTGGGAGTAAACTGGGACGTCTCAGCTGGTGTCTGCTGGGAGTAAACTAGGACGTCTCAGCTGGTGTCTGCTGGGAGTAAACTGGGATGTCTCAGCTGGTGTCTGCTGGGAGTAATCTGGGATGTCTCAGCTGGTGTCTGCTGGGAGTAAACTGGGATGTAGTGCAGGGAGGAGCTCAGGGTTCTGTGTCATCATTAAAATCAACACTTTTTCTCCTGAGTGAGCAAACATGAAGTTCAGGATTCACGCACGCCAACAAAGGCAGAGGGTCAAACATGTCGTCGTGTGCCGCAGGTTACTCGATTACGTTAAACACGCAGGTTTTCTCTCTGTGACGGTTTGTGATGTTTAACCTGGGTCTGCTGTAAAAAACAGTTTAACGTGTAAAGGCGACAGTGTCATCGCTGCGCTCACTGTCAGAGTCTTTTCTAACTTTATTTAAACACGTCCATGTGAACAACACTGTGCAGCTCTGCAGCCACACTTCATGTTGCATCTCTGTTTGAATTTAAACGCCGCGTGGTCGTAGAATCTCCCTGACTACAGCATCCATCTGATTCTCAAAGCCTCCGACTGCGTCTGAACTTCAACAGTGCTCTGCTCTTCTTTATTTAATTTTTAAACACAGCTCACATCTTATCGTCTCACAGGACACAGCTGCACGTTTCACTTACAGTTAATCTGAAAAATAATAAAACTAAAAATAGGAAGCTACTTTCTTTATTCCATTTTAATGGTTTTATTTGTGAGTCTGTCAGCAAACTAGAAATTTGATTCCTTTGGCACACAGATAAATAGATTCAGATTTCAGTGTGAAAGCTTTTTAAATCAAAGATTTCTGACTGATAATAACGACAAACTCTCGTCTTACCGTGAGCCACCCAGCCATGCTTGCAGTTTTCACACTGCCTCCTCTTCAGCTTCCCCGGCTTGAAGCTGTCACAGTTACAGTTCACCAAAGTGCAGCAGATAGCCTGTCAACACACACACACACACACACACACACACACACAGAATTCTTTAAAATGAAAGCAGATAAAATAATAAATAAATAAAATAAACTTACATTAAAACGCTGCAGAGGCCTTTCACACATTTAGTCACATTGGATGTGGGAAGAAACGGAAACGCCAAATTCCTGACATCAAGACCTGACACGACTGATGTCAAGGCCTCTCTGTAATTTTATAAATTACTCAACGAAAAATATTTCATGTATTTCTTACAGAAAATCACCAGTAATTTAACACCTGTGTGGGGTTAAAATGACTGGTAGAAAAACCAAAGCAGATCTGAGCAGCAGAGCGTGGAGATGATCAGCTGCAGGTTTTAAAAGCATTTAACACATTTTAAAGTTCCTAATGAATTAACAGGCAGGCACTTAATGGCAGCTTTGGTGATAATAAGCGTCAGAGCGCTGCATTTATATTTGGTGTTGAAGGCAGTAAAAATAATCAAAGTGTCAAAAACGAAAAATCAGCAAAATTATCAAAACTGTGAAAATGAAACATTTAAAATTACAGTGAAAAAAAAAGAAGGAAAAACTGACACAAGTGAATAAAATGATTATTGTTACATTTGTATCATTTTTAGATTCCAGGTCAGCAGCGAGTCAGCGAGTCTCCTCTCTGCTGACCTTCAGGTGGCAATAATAACATCAATAACAACAATAATCATAAAGTATTTATTTGTGCAGTTTTTTGGTTTTGTCCATGCAGCGATGCAGCGGCTGCAGAGGAAACCAGGTGAGCGCTGCACCTGAGAGCTGTGGTGCTCTCCAGCAGCCTTCTTCTGCTTAGTGTGCCACATATATATAAAACCTTCTTCTGTTTTTTAAAATTAATTTTAGGATCACGTCAGGTCGATTTAGCAGCAAACTCCTCCTGTGCTGCAAACCAGCTCGACGATTGTTTAGCTGTTCGTACGAGCATCGTGATGTTTTTATTCTAGTCTTTATTTGAATCATTGGCTGATGGTTAGCAGATCAGCAGAGTCACAAACATGCTTTTGTGTTTGTGCAGGAAAAGTAATTCATTGTAATTAGAGTAATTTATGTCAGTGTTTCCATAAAACACATGAAGATTATTTTGGGTGTCAAAAAAATTTTATTAAATAAAAGAAAATTTGCAAACGTGATCTGAATCTGGAACGCCGACAACAAACTTCCACAACCTCCACCTCAGTACGCAGTCAAGGAAAAAAAGAAGTGCTCAGAGTGTGTGAGTGAGTGTGTGTGTGTGCATGTGTGTGAGTGTGTGTGTGCAGTTGTAGCTTCGCTCTCCTTACAAAGCTACATAAAAAATGTACAATCGTCAAGTCGCCCGTGGAAACTGAAAGAAGGAGCACGACTGCCTTTGGTGATTTCTCCCCCATCACTTCGTGGTTTTCCCCGTTAGCACAGGTGTGTGTGTGTGTGTGTGTGTGTGTGTGTGTGTGTGTGTGTGTGCAGGGCTGCCGGGCAGGTCGGCCACACCTGGACTACAAAACCAATCAATGGCAGCCTGAGGCGTGCGCACACACACACACACACACACACACACACACACACACACACACACACACACGCACAGGGTTCAGAGGGCTCTGTCCATTACCTCCTCAGCTAATGGGATGAAGATGCAGGAAGTGATGACGACAATAATGAGTCAAGTTTTGTGCGGAGCTGCTGACTGTGCAGCGACCTGCAGAGAGGAGCCCGACACTAAAAATGACTCCACTTCCTGCTCTCTCTAAAAAAAAAGAGTCATATCTGAACGGAGGAGCATCATCAGATTCATGATCAAAGCCGCTGTTGTTAGCGCTACACGCTGAAAACCTTGGGGTGGCTGCGCTCCGCCACCTCTCTCCCTCCGCATCTATAATGCATGATCAGCAGGGGTTTAGTATACATGAGCAGCATGCTCATCTCCACGAGGAGAGCGTGGGCGGACGGGTAAGAAGCCTCCTCCTCCTCGTTTAGTCAGTTCTACGCTCGAGGCTGGGCTCGTCCTTCACCTCGCGGTAACCTCGCATCGTTAGGACGAATAAACGGACCCGAGGTGAAGGTGGTGGCAGCTACCTGAGCGCGGGGTGGCAGCTCCGGCCTCCGGCCCCGTGACGCCCATCTACCACCCTCTCCGCCGGCCTCTTATGTTGGGTTTTACCTCCCGAGGACCACGGCGGCCTCCTCGGGACAGCGGCGAGGTGTGAAAACCCCTTTGCTCATCTCTCAGCAACATAATCCCGTCATTCCAGAGCGCCGAGACCCAACACGGCCCAATTAGTCTAATCCCGTCTCGCTGCGGGTGCACACACACCTCCTGCTGCTGCCCCCCCTAATATACATCTCAATCTCACACACACACACACACACACACACACACACACACACACACACACACATTCCAGTGCTTGGAGTCGTTTATCTTAATTAGCGAGTCACTTCATGAGTTCCTGAGAAGAAGAAGAAGAAGAGGTGGAGGAGGAAATATGGCGGCGCGGGGCCACTGCTACCGCCGCTCTCAGTGACCGAGAAGAACCCACCAACTCTCCGCCCCCCTCCCCGCCGCCGCAACCATCCCTTTCTCTTTGCTGTTGTCACAACAAAGTGGCAGCTGCTCGCACGCATCAACGACGCCGCTGACAAGAAGACTAATTGCACAAAATGATGCGTCCCCGTCAGACTTCTTCAAGCTAAAGTTAACACGGTGTCACTTTCTTTGTATCGCCGATGTACAACAGTGTAACCCCCACCCCCCGCCTCCGCCTCCTCCGCCTCGTTACACGTCTTCGATTAGCACCGTGACAGCACGGGGCATCGAATAAACGACAAAACGAAAGCGCGCCGTCGTCAGGAGGGGACGCATTCATTTCACCGCGCCGGGTGAGCGACCGTGAACACTTTAATGCGAGTTCCTCTCATTCACAGAAAAATCCACTCTCGGAGCTTTGCTCCACGTCTCAGGTATCCCGAGGTCGTGTGACGACACCTCGGCTCTGCTGGTTAAACAAACAGGTGCATGAATGATGCAGAATCAAAGGAAGCGATGCAGCCTTGGTTCTCTCTGTATACATTCGTGTGACACGTTTGCGCTTCCGCCTCGTGGCGTGCACGTTCTGATTCTGACACCGTCTTTCCGGTTTGTTTCAGCATTTTGTTTGAGGCCGTGTGTGGGATGGAGGCCGTGGAGGGAGAGGAGGTGAGGGCAGGACGAGACAAAAGTGAGAGAAGAAGAAGAAGCAGGAGGAGGTGGAGGTAAGTATGCCATAAAACAGCATCCATACTCTGACGATGTGAAATCTCACGCTCAGCAGCGGGTTCACTGGATTTTACTGGCTGCAGGTTAACCTGCGCACGTTATTGCGCCGCCGTTACAAAGACTGACACTTTTATGAGAATTATTAAAAGCTTTAAACGCAGCTGCTTCCTGGTGATCAGATCTGCTTTCTCGCTCCGCCGCGTCTTAAAAAGACGTGGAATAAAACACAAACACGGCTTCAAGGCCAGACGCAGAAAGAAAAGAAGCTGGAACGTGGTGTGTGCGTCCACGGCTGCAGCCGCACACACAAAGAGAAAATGACATCGTCCTCTCTGGCGTTTAAAATAAACTCTTTAAAATATGTCCGCGTCCTCGGAGACTCGCGGGAGCGAACAGCTGCTTGGACGCGGGCCGTGCGGGGATGGACGGGGACACGTTGGACTAATGCGCTGGAAAACTAATCAATTAGCAGCAGCTCGCTCGACTCTGACTGCTGCCAAAGAGCCGCGAGGAGAAGGGAGAGACTGACGGCCAAGTGCGAGGGACCACATTTTACTGTCAGCCATTAATCAGTTAACGCGACGATTACACAGAGGGGATAAAAACAGGAAGTGTGCGTGAAGAAATCGTCTGCGATTCGGCACAGATATCCCTCAGCTTTACTTTTTTGTGTAAACTGATAAATTCTTGGCGAAAACATCCTCGAGCCCACCGAGAGCTGCCAGGACGTATTTCTCCTCTTCACGCTGGAAACAACAAATCAGAGAAAGACCATTTATTATTCTTATTTTTAGGATTTATCACGAGCGCCAACAAACGTCCAGTTTATTCAGAAAACACTATTTACTGACATTATTCATGATGAGAGATAAAATGTAAAAATCCTCCTCAAACCTGTTTTATAACTGATCTCTTCATAAAATTAATAATGACGTTTAATACGATTTTTATTTCAAATTAAAACGCCCGATGTTGTTTATCCAAGCAGAAAAATCTGATCCACACATCGATGGCGTGAGAATTTTTTTCACTTTTCTGTTTTATTAAATTTTCCAGTTTGGATTTTCAGACGACGTAAGAATTTCTCTCCAAACACGACATTTTCCTTCAAACAGAAAACGCTCATAAAACTGCAGAAATGCTCAAATATAATTTGATCTCTCAGACATTAAAGTTATGAAGGAGAAAAACGACACAGCAGCAGTTTGGTCACTAAAAACTGAGACCAACGCGACTCTGTTCATTCAGAAAACTGAAGCTTTACTTTGAAATTAACCAGCAGCATCCATGCATGTTTAATAAAACACACACACACACACACACACACACACACAGAGTAATGAATATTTGATAGAAGCCAACACACACAGTATCAGTCAGGAATTCGGAGGGAGGACCGTGCTCCTGGTACCGCTTATCTCCCACCAGTGAAACCAACACAGCACCAAAACCTGCAGCTTCACCTGAACTCACCACGGACACAGCCTGTGTGTGTGTGTGTGTGTGTGTGTATGTGTGTGTGTGTGTGAGACAGCCAGGAGTTGAGTCTTTATCGATGACGAGCGTTAGCTACAGTGAGGTTAGGATACGTGAGCTTCTGAAGCTCCGAGGAAGAAGCTGACAATAAGAAATTAAAAAATCAAAAACGTGAACTTTAAACAAACCCTCAGCTGTCGGGCCGTCCAGCCTCCTCGCAGGGCGGACTGCACATCAGCACAGCTTTTAAAATTCCCTTAAATGAAAGCAGAGTGTTTGTGGAAGCCGGCGGCCGGTCCTGAGCAGGAGGAGACAAACCCGGGAAAAGCCCGGGCGAGTGCAAGTAGTGACAGGCTGCGTTTGAGCCTATTAGGACTCCATACAGCCCAACGACGGCGAGAAACACTCGTTATTTCAAACTCATCCAGCAATCAATCACACATGAATGCAGCGCATGTTTGAACACTGGAGCAGACAATAAAAGATCTTTACCTGCAGATCCATGAGAGGAGCAGAAGAGCGGCCTCTTCACAGACAAAGAGATGAAGGAGAAGGAGGCGAGCCAAAGTTTGCTTGGCTTCCTGGAGCTCGTGGCTCCCCGTTAGGAACTCGTAGGGAGTGTTTGGCTCGCAGAGCGAGTAAATGAGGGGAACATGTTAGTACACCGAGTCTGAGGGAGTTTGGCTCCCAGCTACGCTCTGATTAATATCAGATCTCCCTCTCTCCTCGCCGCCTCTTGACAATCTTGTCACATCTGGCTGACAAATCCTCACAAGCCTTTTGGTGGCAGCGCAGAGCACG
Source organism: Neolamprologus multifasciatus (assembly GCF_963576455.1). Taxonomy (NCBI): domain Eukaryota; kingdom Metazoa; phylum Chordata; class Actinopteri; order Cichliformes; family Cichlidae; genus Neolamprologus; species Neolamprologus multifasciatus. The sequence continues at coordinate 38,931,291 of NC_140439.1, forward strand.
GGGCGGTGTGTGTGTGTGTTAGGGGGGCAGGACGGGGGCCACGAGGGGCGGATCGCAGCTCAAGGAGACGCTGAAGGGGGTAAAAGGCTGGAGCAGATACACACAGATACCCCCGCCCGCCCCTCATCCTCTCACGGATGGACCCTCGTGAAGCTAATGAAGCTGATGAGGCTGCAACACACACACACGTTTATATATAAAGACACACAAAGCAAAGTGCAGCCCTATAAACACAGGCCGGGGTCTGTTGCCCTGCAGCGCTGGAGGAGAGCAGAGACACGCAGAAACAGCGGAGCTACAGAAGGAAACAAAGGTGGAGATGAAGACAGGACGAGAGGAAAAGTCACCGAGGGCCGACTCGCACAAATAATCGCTGCCTCGGCCTCCTCAGAAAAACAACCTGTTAGAGGAACAAAGTGTGCGGACGCAAACACAATAACACGATGAGTGAAATTTACATTCTTACAGTTTTTACTTTTTTTATTCTGCTGTAAAATAAAACGAGGACGTCGCAGATATAAATCTGCTCCTCACACCTTCGAGAGGCTGTTTTATTATTCTGTGTTTGACTGATTATGTCCTCAAATCTCAGATTTATGTCAACGCATTTCAAACACGAGGTCAGACAGTTCAGCTGATAACAGTTAGTTATCGTTTTCCACACACACCAGTGTGTAAGTGAAACCGCTAACGGGGCATAAACCCACGCTGGTTAAACTGTTTACACACACACAGGCGTGAAGAGCTGCTACCGACACCGCCGCCGCCACCGCCACACAGACGGCTCAGCTAATTGTTACATGATGGCTGCAACAAAACATTAGGCGGCTCTTAAATTACATTCCGACAGGCTGCGGCCGCGAGGACCCGGCCGGCAGCGAGAGGCAGCGAGAGGCAGCGAGAGGCCACGCCGCTCTGCAAACAAACCCACAGACACACAAACAGGCCTCTCAGCGCCTCAGAAATCACCTTAGAATAAATCCAAAGAAGAGAAAAAGGCGAATGCAGAAAATTATCTAAGAGGAAGAAACGGCGAAATAAAGAAGTGCAGAATTTGACTCATCCGGGTTGTTTTCTCTTTGGATTGTCGGTGACCAGAGAGAATAAACATAACGTCTCCATCAGAGTGTTTGCGAGCGAGTCAGAGATGCACACACGCCACGAAAGAAAGTTTCAAAAACTTTAAAATCATCTTTATGTGAATTTAAACTCTCCGCCTGCACAGATGCTCATTTTCACATTTTTAAACTTATTAAAGGACTTCAAACACAGTTTTTCTGGCATGAATTCTTTACTTTGCAGGAGTAAAGTGTAAAAATCCACAGAGCTGGTGTGATAACAGAAACCCTGAATATCAGCTCGAGACCACCTTTCTGTTTTCGCCTGATCAGTAACAGGATCAGGACACGCTGAACGTCTACGTTCAACAACCCAACGCGCCTGTCACTCCGGTCGGCACAACTCCATCTTTGTTAATCGCGTCCTGATGATGTGCGAGACGAGCCGTGGCACACGGAGGACGGCGGCGAAGCGCTCTTACCTCAGCCATTGTCATTAGTCGGATGTTTCCAGGGATACCGCTGAGTTTGCCATTCCCTGCGAGTCCCACAAAACAACTGCCTCCAACTCTCCTGTCCGCACAAGTACTAACGCGAAAGAGCCATCACACCCAGCAGCGTCTCCTTCAACAGCAGACACACATGTGCTCCTCTCCCTCACACACACACACACACACACACACGCAGCCGGCACTCGAACAAAAAACAGAGAGAAGAAGAAGAAGTCCCTGTGCTTTTACTCTCACTGCACACACACAGACACACACGCCTCCTCTGCTTTCTCTCCTCTAATGCCGGACTCGCTCTAAACTACTCAAGATGTTCAGTGTGTGTGTGTGTGTGTGTGTGTGTGTGTGTGTGTGTGTGTGTGTGTGTGTGTGTGTTGAAACTGGGCACAGGGGATTGGAATGAGATCCTCCTACTCGGCATTCTCACCTCAGGAGCTGCTCCCTCCCAATCCCACACACACACACACACACACACTCACACGTGCACGCAGAGGTGCGCATGCCTTTCTTTCACACATGTGCGCACACACACACAGACACACACACGCCTCCCCCCTCAGAGTCACAGGGCAGTCCCCTCACAGCTGGCTGGAAGAGGGCATGACACTCATCTTTCACAGAGATTTGATCAAAAGGAATCACAAAGGCTGGAGGCTCTCCTAATGCAGTCAGGGGAGACTCTCCCTTTCTCCCTTCTCTCCCTTCTCTCCCCTCTCTCCCCTCTCCGTCTGAGTAATGCTCTAAATCAACGCTGCCCCTCTCGCTGCACACAGCCCACTGTGCGCGTCTGGATTCACCTTAGCGCCGCTCTGTGAACGGCCTCCGTAACAAGTTATGCCTTGTGCCGTCAGGAATGCGTAAGTGTCTGTGCCGAGCGTTTCTCAGGAAGACGGGGGGGACGCCGCGCATGGCGAAAACCGAATCTGCGCTACCGGGAGGAAGACGTGCACCTCGGGCCGGGGGCGGCAGATCTCTGCGGTACAGTCGAGCGCTTTTCTGTTTTCAGGAGATGCTGTGCAATCAAGAAGAATAACAAAAACATATCATTACCTAAGCTTTGTCTAAAGGTGTGAAGGCGGGCGGGAGGAGAGCCACACAGCGATTATTCAGTTTGAAAATTTGGGGCTAAAATGTTGGTGGGACTGAAAGAATGTGGCCAAACGTCAGGAATAGTGGAAACAGCACAGCTCTTAAAAGATAATAAAATCTAAACATTTGCAGTATGATGCACACACACATGTGTAACCTCAAGTTTAACATGTAAACTCCAGATTTAAACCAGCAGCCACTGAAGGAACATTTATTCTCATGAACATCCCAACTGTGAGCCAATGACATCAGCCAGTGATTCACAGAGGAAATACTAAACAAACAACAGTGAGATCACCGTTTTACATATATTTAACACTTCTTACATCAGTTTCCTCTTTTTTTCCTTTTTCTAAGGTCGAATCGACCCAGCGAGCATCAGCTGACGGCTCAAATAATCTGATTTAAATTTAAAACTACCTCCAAGAACCTCTGATAATTTATTATTACTATTAATTAATAACTGGGGTAACGGAGACAGACAGTCACAGGTGAAACGCTCACCTGGTCTCATGTGTGCAGGTAACTGAGGCTGAGGGGGGGAAAGCAAAACTGCACCAATAAAAACTTGACCTGACAGCACAGGTGGTACGCATCGCTGTCACGTGACATGATGATGCAAACCTCACACACCTGCAGGACAAATCCATTAAATACAGATGTTTTAAACTAAACAGCTACTGGATTATTTCATGAAATGTCCTTTTTGTGTCTGTATCTGTGGAAATGTGGGGATGAGTGATTTTCAGTCTTTTTTGGACCCGAGTCCAAACATCAGGTGTGTCGTGGGCCACACCTGGGCCCACAAATTAGCCAGAAGCTGCACAAGTGCAGGTCCTGTGACTGCAGCTCGAAGGCCGACGTACCTGCGCTCAGCTCCGTGTGAAACGATGAACACACAGTGGAAAAGGAGCTTTTTTAAAGCGCTGACACTGCAGGAACACTGACAGAGTGAAGGAGCGAGAAATTCGACAAGTGATGTGTGAGTAACTTTTCAGCTTCTGCCCTTTCTTCCTTTCCTTCCCCTCCTCCTCTCTGCATCAGAGGCAACGCTCTGCTGACTTTAGCCATTAGAGGCATCTGCTAATCCACAAATTACACAGCAAGTTTAAACAGGCACACCTGGTCTGCTCTACCTGTGCAGAGACAGAGGGCGGGGAGGGGGCGGCGCCACCTGACGGGTTTGAAACTGAAAGCATGAAACCTCGCTTTGACTCTTTTCCTTTTTCTGAGTTTGAACTCGCGCAGAGAGCGTCGGCGAAGCGGCTCTTCTCGCCATTCTCCTCGAATAATCTCGTTTTCCTTCTTCTGACCCTCCGAAGCAGCAGAGGGAGTTCACTGCCTTGCTCAAAGGTAGCTCGGCTGCAGCGCTGCAGGGAGGGAAGAGTTTTACTCATCCGCTTTCCCCGCCCACATTCTTCCCAGCGAGGAGCTCGACCTGACATCCGTCCAATCACAAAGCTGCTCCCCTAACCTCTAGGCGAGCAACACCCGCTCCACTCGACATTCAGAAATTCGCCAAGCGGCCTCGCTAACTGATAAAAATGCAACTAATGGCCCTTGAAGTTGGACATTAAAACTGCATTACTTTCCACAGGAGATCAAAGCTGTTCTTATTCGTGAAAAGCGCAGAGTGTTATGAGGTTACATATATGGATAAGAGACATCCCGTCAAGGCATGTATCGTAAGGCTGGAAAGCCCCGCGCTCCCCCTGCGGTCGTCCAGGCAGGCAGATCTGCTTACCGGCCTTGTATTTATTCCAGACCTAGGGGATGCATAGCAAACACAGCCGCAGACCTGGCCTGGATTAGGTCTGCGCCGCTTGTCAGATTGCTGCTGCTCCCTGGGCCGGAGCGCCGCAGACGTATTTGTGCCGCGGGGGCCGAAGGTGGAAGCTGCAGCAAATAAACTCCATGTGCAGCAGAACAGGTCACGCTGCCTACTTACACGTCTGTCATTAGCCTTCCTGCAGGGGAGAGCGGACGGGGCTGAGCGCTCCAGCAGATGAGCAGCTTTGGGAGAGCATTACACCCTCCTTTACATATTCTTTACATGCTGGAGCCAAGAAAAACCCTGCAAAAAACCCGATCGCACACTCACCGGCCTTTAACGCGACACGAGGCACCGGGAGGGATTCCAGGAGTCGCTTTCTTTTGAGTGTTTTGCCTCCCAGCAAAGAGAAAAGCTGAACATTAGATAATTAATCTGAGGGGCTGACAAATGATTTGATTTTGAAAGAGAAAATCACAGCTGCTCTGACCCCGGGAAGGCGTCCAAACGTCCTGTTTTTGTGTAAACAGCGTCTGAAACAGGCAGTGTTTGATTTACAGGAACAGCAGGAGAGTTCAGCTCAATTTAAATCACTACAGCAGCCAAAGTGCTTAATATTATAAGGCACCTGGCGACAGTGGTGAGGAAAAACTCCCTTTTAACAAGAAGAAACGTCCTGCAGAAGCAGGCTCGGGGAGCAGGGTGGCTGACGATCACTTTTTAAATATGAATTTGAGTCAAAAGTAATGAAAATATGAGTAAATCAAATATGAAATGAACATTTACCCTGAAAGCTGTGCACAGTTTGGTTGTTTCTGCAGGATAATCATGAAAACAGCATCACTCCTGTTCCATGAACAAAGAGCTGGTTTTGCATTTTTGCACAAAAGGAAAGATGTCAGGCGTTGTGTGGAGGCGAGGAAGAAGGAACCCAAACACAGGACTCACAGGTAGGTGAAGACTGGTGAAGGTTTATTATAAGGAGTGGAGGAACAGAGGGTGAACGGACACTGACTGGCTGACTGAACTGAGAGAACACGGGGAGGACAACATCACACGAACATCAATGACACGACAAAGAACTGGTGAAACCGAGGAACTTAAATACACAGGTTGAATGATGACACTGATTGGAAACAGGTGAGTACAGGGCTGAACATAATCTGACTAATGACACGAGAGACAAGCCGACATGGGGAAAAACAGGAAGTGAAAACATTGATGTGGGAAAACTGAAAACACTGGGTCACCGACCCAGGAACCCTGACAAAAGAAAAGTTTGTGATATTTATATTTTTCAACAAAAGCCCCACAAACTGGAGCCACTTTTATAATTTTGCGTGAAGAAAGAAGTCCAACAAGCTTCATATTCACCAGCGGGGGATTTACTGACGTACATGAAGCCAAAAGTCTAAATCTGACATGAACTCAGGAAACGAATGCAAACCCGCTGACTTCAAAGAGAATCTGGTAACCTACAACATGTTTTAAGACTCCAACAACGTCCTGTTGTTTCCATGACTGTGCCATTACATAAAAGGCCCGTAGCATCGTCACACCATCAGCTGTAAAGATGTCTGCCTTCTCTTTAAATGTGGTGAAAGTGAACGTCCACGTGGCGTGCAACGGCCAAAAAACCAAACATCATAAACACAGCAAAGTCCAGAGACGATGACCTGACGACTTAAAGTCTACCAAACTCATTGAGGGCAGCTCCATGTTGGAATTACATCCTGCAATCGCATCGCAGTGGAGAAGGAAACGTGCATCGCTGCATGGCGAGAGGCTCAGAGTCACAGCTGTGGTGCTATCAGACGCTAGCTGATAACGGTCCCCCCGTGAAGGGCGACAAACTCAGCAGCACCAAAAGAGTCAAAGGGAACTTTTGATATAGTTTGATATTGTTTCTTTTCAAAGGAGCTTGCAAAGAAAAGTGTCTGGACTTCTTTAAGTTACTTGAAGTTTTTCAAGTAACTTAAAGAAGTCCAGACACTTTTCTTTGCAAGCTCCTTTGACTACGATGACCTGGATGACTGAGAACCTTCACAGACATACTGTGTTTCTTTTATTTCCTGGCGTAAGCAGTGAAAACGACTCGGTCGGATTAAAGATTTGAGCAGAAAAACCCCCGCGCTGCACGCTGAAGAGTAAATGCGTGCACGATAGTTTTAAGAAAGCACGATGGCGCAGACGCTGAAGGATAAACCTGCAGTAATTTTAGCTGCACACTTCATTTACAACAAAGTCTGTGGACTTTCAGAGTGACGGGTCATGATTTCTAAACAAAGACATTTCTGCTGAAGGTTTTTGGTGCTTAGAGGAACACGCGGTGAACGCCGTTTAGTCCCATTACAGCAGAGAGACGGCAGAACTGGATCACTGCACGGGTGAACCAGCACTGATATCCCTCTTTAGATGCACTTGGAGCTCGTCCTTGGTTAGCGTTGCTTCCAAGTGTGCTGTCTTATCTCTCATCTCGACTACCACATCACGCAGAACCTGCCCCAACACAGCACAGTGTGTGTTTGCATACATGCCATGTGTGTCATCCAAGTGTCGGCCTGCCTTTCCTCACTTTAGTTGACAGTAAGAAAGGCCAAGAGGGGAGCTATTACCTCACCGTGCTCTGCACACTCCCCGTACCAGACTCCGGCCACCACCACGCCAAACGGGCCGAGGTCCGCCCGTCATTCGGTGGCATTATTCAGCACAGACACGCTCACGGGGTGACTGTAAATCACACGGGATTACAGAGGCAGAAGGCTGCTTTAAAGTGAGAGATGGAAGATGTTGGAGTGATCTGCTTACAGCTGCAGATGTGGAGAAGCAGTGTGTGTGTGTGTGTGTGAAGGAGATGGAAAACACTGTAACAAGAAAAAAGTGAGGAGAGCACTTTCGCCATGCAGCATGAGGGGAGGTCAGAGCTGTTCACGCGTGTGGGAGGCGCGGGGCTTTCATACAGATTGGTTTTATATAAAACAGCAGCAGTGAAAGCAGCACCAGCTACTGAGTGCACTCGAAATGTTAACACAAGACCACAGAGTATTAGTGCTTACTATTAATATATTCTTCTCTCTTTAGTTTGTGAGTAAAGTGTGGAGGATGGCGATGTAAATATACATGGAAGCTGATGGTACGGAGCTCTGTGCACAGATGACCAATTTCACGTTTTCAGCCGACCGCGTCCCCGTCGCCGTTTCCTCCGTCACGAATTAAAATCATGCACATATTTCAGCTCCTGTGTTTCACACTGACGTCACCGGTTTCCTCATGGAGTAAAATATCGAAGCACACGACGTGTTTGAGAAACGATCAAACTCTGTGTATATTTGTACAAGAGGGTGGCGTGACAATTAATAACACCCACAATTTCATCAAAACTGGAGCTCCGCCTCCTTGGACGGTCTGTTAGTACAGTGACCTCACAGCAGCCATATTATTGGTCACATGTTGTCATTAAAAGGCTCCAAAAGGCTCCAACAGCACAAACACGGTGCAGAGGTCCAGCTCAGGTGAAGCTAGCAGCTACAGCCGCCTGTGTCACCATCCACCTGTCAGTCAAAGAGGCCACGCCCCTAATAATGCAAATTTTAATCCTTAATACAATTTAAAATTTGGATGGCAGGATGTTTTCTATAAGCGCCGCAGATTACATTTAAAATAATCTGCAGTCAAACTAGAATAACGGCTTCACACAACAAGCGCGTTGCAAATAAACAACGTGAAATTCAGAATTTTCAGACGCAAACTTGTCATGTGGTATAAATGCATATATACACACACCACAGTCAAAGAATTCAAGAAGAAATGATGAGCTCTGTGTGTGAGCTTAAATCATAGTATATCCAGCACACTTATTTCCAAACGCAGTCGTCTGATTGGTCAGATCCGGTTATTCACATGCAAAAAAAACCAAAAAAAAGGTAAAATTGGGCTGAAAAATATTTTCAACACACAAAATATTCGGACAGACTTTCCGGTGTGTGCAGGCCGTTACATTGTGAGCATTACTTGGCTATGCAGATAAAATTGAGCAATTTTAAATCTGTTTTGTTTGTGGTAACTCAATCTGGCAGCCCATTAGCTTGTCGCTGAATTAGCCTCGGCGCTTGACAGACTTCCGGTTTAGCCGGCGGATATCTGTGCCAAGACTTCCTGTTCCATGCTAATAAGTTCCAAAATGATCGTCAGCGGGCGGCTGATGAGTCTGAGGTACGATTTTGGCTCCACAAACAGATCTCAGGCTAAAACTGGAAAACAGCTCTCAACATTCTGACTGTTGATGATTCAATACTGTTTATTCACACTGAGCTGAGGACGGAGCTCCTGAACATTAATGCAGAATCACCTCACGTGCACAGTTTGACAGCTCTGCCAACGTCCTTTTCAAAGTGTTTCTACTGAATGAGCTCTTCTGCGAGGACTTTTTCAAGCACATGTTCTGCTCCACCTGTTCATCTGAAAATGATTCATACACAAAAACACTTAAACACAACATGTATTGTGTAAATTACACCCACCCACAGACAAAATGTAAATCTAAAATTTAAAAGTGGTTACAAAATATCATTTAATATATAAAATAGCTCCCGAGCCCCTTCAAACGCTGCACTTTCCTCTCGTCTGTGTGAAAATTAACTGTTGAAATTATAAATCTATTTTAGGTGATTCTGTTGATGCCTTCCTCTAATAACTTAAACCAATTTATTTAACATCAGCATGTTTTTTAAACAGTAATTCTCTGACGACATACACGCAGCCCTGTTACCGACACCAGCTCACTGCTCTGTGACATGATTGCATTTATCCAGTGACGGATTGAGCGTGTCGCTGACAGACGGAGCCTTTACTGCTGTGTCTGAGTAAATACTGATACTGCAGCTGCTTTATAACCTGTTACCAAACATTACAAATATATATGTGAAAAACAGATAAAATATTAAACTCATTTATGTCATAATAACAATCAAAAATATTAATTCAACCTGTTTAATTTTAATAAATGTTAAATCGAATCTGCAAATATAAACCTTCTGTTATTTTTCATATGAAAGAAACTATACCCTGGTGGGGATTGCTAATTTCTTGTTTTTGATTTATGTATGTTTTGTTTTGTTTTGCTTTACTTTTGTTTCATATGTTGTTTGTTTTAATTTAAGAAAATTTATGAATGAGAGGTAAAACGTGAGGGGGTAGGGACAAATAAGTAAATACTTCTACCTACTCCTTTTCAAACAAATAATGGAATAATATATTGTAATGATTGTGAAGGCTCATGTTTGAAATGTTTGAAATAAAAATGAACTGAACTGAATTCTTTGTGATATTTACATATAAAACAAAATGATAAAATAAATAATTTCAACAGTTTGACTGCGCCGAAGCACGAGGCTGAACAGCGATGTGACGCAGAGCTGAAGTAAAGAACACGCCGCACATCTTGCTCGTGACACACTGATGCACGGTGGAGCAGCTCGCTGTCCCTGCATGCATCTGCTCCCATGGTTGCACCGACCTAACAGCCTCGCTTTTCTGCTTTTGGGGCAGTCGAGCTTCAGGGAGAGGCCTGATCTCTGCTTCCATCCACAGAGCATTAAGACTCACTGAACGCTGGGATGAAGATGAAGATAATGGGAATCAGATGCTCAGGCCTTCTCACTCACTGTATCCCAGCCCGGTGAACCGTTCTGGACATGTCACGGTAGCGCTCACCATCATCATCATCATCATCATCACAGCACCGAATGAGGAGGCGTGTTTGGAACAATGGTGATCATCGCTCCCAGCGGAGACTTGAGCGCTGGAGCTGCCCTGGAGGCTTTCTGAGGCACACAGTTGTTATTTTTTCACCCATTTCTAATCTCGGAAAGCTCACGATCGAGCTGGTGGCACCACCGAACAGCGAGTGGGCTAAATATCGAGTTGATTCTGGCAGCTCGGCGAGCATAAACACGTTTTAAAAATGACAGCAGCAGCACTGAGAACAATCGCCGAGATGCAAACAGGCTTCCTTTATACACAATCTGGGACTCATCATCTGTGGGAAGTTCAATAGGAAGCACTTCTGATCGGCTGTTGTACAACAACTGTCAGTGCTGGAAACCACACACTCATCCTGCATTCCCACTTCAGTCTGCAACTGCCATCTATCTGTCAGTCCAACTTTCTGTGCAGCCGTTAAACAGCCATCATTGCTAAACATTCGTTTCCACCCAGCGTTCAGGACGCCTTCCAACACGGATCCATCTCAGTTGCTGGGTGTAGATGAGAGCTGCCGAGGAAGGCTGTTTCTGGAAACCTGTCACGCTCGCATGAGGAAAACTGATGCGAACCAGCTGGCTGTCTGCTCACACTGCCACTGAAATGATGTGAGGACATCCCCGCAGAAGACATGTGGGACACACCTGCAGGTAAAGCCATTAAACAGTCTGCTGTAAAGCAACGAGACAAGCAGCCGTCCTCCAGACAGTGGAATAATCGCAGGTACTTGATGTCGAATGGTGCTCGTGAGGCTGGAGATCACTGACATTCACAGACTGGAAGATCAATTCTTTTATAGGAAGTCTGAAAATGGATGAGTCTGTTAATTTACCCAGAATCCAACACCGTCGTCAGCTTTGACTACACCCATTTGAAAGCAGATCAGCTGCACCGTGAAAACCAACGACCTCGTTCCTGTAACGCACATGTGAACATTTGGAGCTGTGTACCAAGGCGTTTGTGACGTGTCCTTTGTTTCCTGTGGGAATTTGGGGTGGGTCTCCAGTACATCCTCACAATGTGGAGGACGAGTTGAGTTTGGAGGTCAACTCATCCTGCTTTGGAGGTCAGTGCCTCTGACTCTCTGTTAACATTTGAGAGGCAACTTTAGTCTGTTCATGTTCGCAGCAGAACTGTAGCAAGAACATCGCGATTTAAGCTAACAATGAAAAACACCAAAATCATCCAGGAAAGTAAATCTCCAAAAGTTGATTCTGTTCATCTGGACGCAGCGTTTTGTGGGAGAAACGCTTCAGATTTGGGGTCCTTAGGGACTAGTAAAGCGCTATACAAATACAGGCCATTTACCACTACAAGTCCTCCCCCATGGCCGTCTACACCAAAGTAAAACAATTAAATGACAGAAAACTTCTTTTTATTCTACTATAGAAATGTCTACTTTTGTCAGTAAAATAAATAAATAAAAAAACCTTCCGGCCCACTTAAGATAAAACGTGGGCTGCATACACCACACAGTGTGACACCATTTATCAAAAACCTGCCACTCCTCCACAACAATTCCAAATGTTTTAACCTGACGAGCTTAAATTGCATTGTACATGTCGACATCAAAACCTCAGAATGGGAGGTGCTGAGTCTGATTCCAGCTGCAGGTGTAACCTTCACTGGGCTGCGAGCTGGAGATCCACAGCAAAGACACCTCCGAGCCCCCACACCCTCAGCACAAGGACAACATGCTGGATGTGAACTGAATAGATTCTAATCATGTAAAATCAATTTGACCAGTTTTACAGTTTTCTATGTAATAAAATTACATGTAATTAAATTACTTTACATGTTGGGCGTGATTGTTTTTCTTTTCGAGTCAAAATCATCAGACTTTGGTTTGACTGAGTAACAATAAGATGCGTCTGCTTTGCAACCTGATTGTGGCCCACAGTGGGCCAACATTATATTTACATATAATGTTTAATACGTTCTTATGATGAACTGTGGAAAACAGCAATAATAACTAATAACAATTGTAGTGCATATTCACAGCTGTCATTTGCTGTTCTGTTTACCAATTACATGCAAATAAATGGGAGCATTTATCGTTTTAGCCCAGAATGAAGCTGCGATTTCTTAATTACTTAATTACCGCGGGGCCTGAATTTAGCATCATCAGTTTAGCTGCAGTCTCATAACACAGGGATTTAAATCATTTCATGCTCATTAATAAATGAATAGCTTGCTTTGGTTTGCACTTTAAATTCAAGTTGTCACATGACCCAGATATGGCATCGGATGACTAAAAACAGCGCGGCGCTGCTCGTGCTCTCTCCTCCCATCGCTGCCATCCCGCGCTGTGGCGACAGAGCTAATAAATAAAGCTGCTCCCTCTCCTCTCATCCTTCATCCATCCGTCCATCCATCCCTCCACCCCCCCTCCCTGGAGTCTGGTATTGATCAGACATGTCCACATTAGAGGGAGGGGAGATGCTTTTATGATAATCCACCCACCCTAGCCGCCACTCGTAATGGCTGCATTAGACGCTCATCCCCTCCGCACCCGACACCTGGCCCTCGCTCTCTTCGGACTCACTGTTTGCATTACAACACTGTTTAATGGGCTCTTTAGAGGGGCTGGAGGGGGAGCGGGGGGGGGCCTGGGGGCAGGAAACTTTCCAAGAGTTTCCAGTAGATGAGGACCCAGCAAGGAGCCACTAGGAAGGTCCGGTGCGAGAGTGATAGATGGCACTACGGTGAAGTGGAGGGCGGGGGGGCTGGAAGTGGGGGTCCATTACCTATTACTGAATGCCCTCTCTGTCTAGCCACGCCACTCAGCTGGCTGTCTGATGGCGAACTCTCGGAAGTGGAGCTCTGGACGAGTGCGTTCTCCGACCGAACCCAGACACGGGGTCAATCAATAGCTCTCTCTCTCTCATTACCTTCCAGTCAAGACAATCCCGATACTTTCTGACACAAACCTAAAGAGTCCGTCCACAAATGTGCCTGAGCTCAGCTAGAGATCCAGGCAGGTGGGTCGCCCGTGACGGGAATCACGCCGGGCAGCGCTCTACCTTCACATCACTCAGCAGCCGACAGCAGAGAGAGGAGAAAATACAAGGATAGAGAGAGCCACCTGGACACCATCAGTCTCAGCCAAGGTAAACATCTCCGACATTCCTCCCGGCACACTGGACTACAGGGGTCAAAGGTCATAATGACAAACGAGTGACCCAGAAGCCCTGAGAGGCCAAGAGAGGTGCCTCTGGAATCTCTCAGCAGGGGGACGGAGGACACAGAGACACATTCACCAGGCCAGGAAAAAAAGATAGTTGCAAGGCCGGGGTGCAAGACCCAACCTGCAGCTCCTCAACATGAAGAAGAAACGCCAAGCGAGCGCTGTCGCCTCACCTTTTTCACCATTTCAGCCCGTGCCAAGTATCTCCACTTACCAGGTTTGACAAGCTTCTGTTATTGAGCCAAACTTTGAAGGCTAAATCGGACGAGAAGGAAGAACAGGAAGTGGGTGTCGGCTGCAAACCGTTGGACAAATTTCAGCCTAAGCTTCCCGTGGTAGTAGGCAGTTGTAACTTAGGAATGCATATTGACAATATTTCATGCGTCAGGAATGATGGGTATGTGAGGGGGTGGGGGGCTCCAAGGGTGATGATGATGAGGCACAACTGGAAGCTGTTCTGGACTCTTCCCAGATGTCTGCAATCTATACAATAAACATCAATGTTGGAGCTTTGTGAGCCGGTTATTCCCAGCCAGGGGTACAAACGCTCCTGGAGCCGCAGTTAGAGAGTTCCTGCACAGATTAGCTCCAGTAATCTTACAAACGCAAAACTGAAATGATGATTCAGTCAAACAACCGTCAGGAGCATCACGGCTAACGGTATCCATAATAAGGGAAAGACAGTAGAAACAGGAAGACGCTGTAAACGTCCACACAACCTAAATGTAACCAACATGTGAAAACAACGTAACGTAATTATTACCAGTTATTATTTAGTGACAGTCGCTCACACATCTGAGCAGTTTGCTGTCCAACTCCAACAGAACATCAACTGAAGAGAAGAAAAAAGTTTGAAATAAGTGGACGACATCTAAAGACTCCATAAATGTCCAGAATGACGACTTCTGTCATCGAGAGACTAAAAACAGGCAAATTTGGAAACACTCGCTGTCACTGTGACGACGTGTTACGTTTTACTGACAGTAAACTCCTGATACCATTTTTACGTGTGAAGGTTTCCTCACATGTGACACATTTGTTTAGGTTTCCTATAAAGTGCTGCCATTTATGTTCATCGTCTCACAGCATTCACACTTCCTGTCTCAGTACAGCTGCTGTTTGGAAATGAAGTTTGCATAAGCAGAAAGAGCAGAGTTACGCACAGCTGGCAGGACAAGTGGCTTGCCAAACACTTGAACCTCGTGTGGTAAATAGCCAGAACTGTAGTAATAGTTGGCACGTTGAGCCGTACTAAGCAGGGACTTGAGAAACTCCAGAAACAGGAAATGATTATAGGACACACATGTGGTGAGGTCGGGCAGATCCGGTGACCTACAGTACAGACAAAACAAAAGCTTAGTAGCTTTTGTTTGGGATCCAATGGTGACACGAAAACTGCACATTTTTCCTGAATTATTCAACTTTTTCATTAGTGAGTTTCACGCTTGTTTGCTGTTAGGAAAAAGTGGTAAGGCCGCTGATGCACAGAAAGACGGCGATTTTACAACTTATATAAACTACAAATAATACTGCACTGCTAGTGTGTACAAATATATCTGCATATAAGTATCTAAGGTCTTTGTGGCTGGAAGCTTTCTTGGTACTGACCAACCATGTTTGAGGTTGGTCACTGTTAAAGGTGGATGCAGCTTCACACCTGTATTGTTTCTGACAGACTGCAGGGGGCGACTCATCTGGAAGTCTGTGGGAAAACTCTTGGCTCACTCCATCTGTGTAGTAATTAGTTTGTGGTAATTAGATGAATTGCACTTTTGTTTTGTAATACCACCAAATCCAAATCTGAAATAATGATTACTTAGAAAGGCGAGCCACTGTAGCCTAGGCAACCTGAGGTTGTTAAAACTTTTAACTGTCAACGTTTCATTGACAAAATCACAACAACAGTCGTCTCAAAGCGCTTCATACTGTAAGGTCGACCCTACAATAATACATACAGAGAAAAACCCAACAATCATATGACCCCCTATGAGCAGCACTTTGGCGACAGTGGGAAGGAAAAACTCCCTTTTAACAGGAAGAAACCTCCAGCAGAACCAGGCTCAGGGAGGGGCGGGGCCATCTGCTGCGACCGGTTGGGGTGAGAGAAGGAAGACAGGATAAAGACACGGTGTTTGGTTTAAAGGAGTGATAAAAAATTGTAACTGTAAAATGCCTTAAACCTGCATTCTTTACAAAGGCCAGCAGGGGGCGACTCCTCTGGCCTCCAGTTTATAGTCTCAGTCTGGTTTCAGGTCTGGTAATGTGTCCATGTTAGCCTAACACTAGCTAACCATCCTAAACTTCACAGATCCTGTTTTCCTGTTTGACTTTATCGTAACAGCCACACTGTGGACTGGACTGTTTTTAACCCTCAGTGGTTCTGAGGGACGACACAGACAGGATTCAGGATGTCAGATGGAAGCAGACCAGTTTGGTGGGTAGACAGACTTTATTCTATGGAGGTCCAGACTGTGGCTGAGTGCAAGTAAGCAGAACCAGGTCTGAGCAGACAGACATTTAGATTTACAGGGACTGAGATTATTACTCCCTTGCCCCGCTCACCACTCAATGAATGTGTTACCGTAATATACTTTATTACTCAGGCTACCATAACGTTGTAGACATCAAGTTCATAATCATTATATTCCTATTGTGCATATTTATATTAATATGTATACAGAGATGGGCAGCACGGTGCATGGTGGTTAGCAGAAGAAGAGTTTGACTCCGCCCTCTGGACGGGACTCTGTGTGGAGTTCCGCATGATAAACAGTCAAGTCTTTAGCTTGCAAGCGCCTTGCTCTGATTTGGTGCCATATAAACAAAACTGAACTAAATATTGGCCTTTTCACCTTTGTCAGCTTCAGCTCTTGGGTTTCCAAGCTGACAAATATTCACTTTAAAGTCATCTCTGATCCTTTTACAGGCGATCTGCCTTCAAAATGCTTTTCAGACAGAGGGTCTCTCTCACTTTAGTGCCTGTAAGCAAAATCAGAGCCAGCTCCAGGCCTGCCGCTGTTTAGAGGAGCCTCTGACCTCTCTGACCTTTGACCTGAACAATCTCTGAACAGCCTCACAGGTACTATTCTGCATTAGTCACTACTATTCTGTCCTCTTTGCTGTCAGCATCAGCTGGTTGTGTAGGCAGATGACAGAAGCTAAGCAGATACACTGTGAGTGAAAATGTGAGTCAGTGTGTGAGAGTTCTGTGACTACAACCTTCATCGTTGTTTGACCTTTGAACTTCGTCCCAGCTTGCTTACGCTCCCTAACACAAACACTCATATTCCCATCCACCACGCTGGCAAAATGCTTCCCGAGAAAATTCATGGGCGCAGTGAATCATACAGGGACATCTGCTACTCTTTCATCCCTCAAAGGACTAAAGTGGGAAAGCAGCACACTGTATTCACTGATATGGGAGATCCAGATGAAAACATTTCAAGATTTTGGCATTGAAGTTGGTTTTCACTGTGTGGTTGTCCAGAACCTGCCTAACCCTGAGTTGTTAGTGACTCAGCACCATCAACATTCCTTCAAATATTTCTCTTTAAAGGTGCAGGTAGTCATTTTGTTCAGCTTTTTTAATAGAAAAAAATGTTGTGCTCATAAATTTACATTGATTAGCTGGTTATAAGCAACCGTATAAGCAAACTTTACGCTTTCCTGCTGATAAACAGATTGATTATATTCTCATCACAACAACAGTTGCCTCAAAGTGCTTCACATTGTAACGTAAAAACCCTACAGTAATACAGAGAAAATGTCTTTGTCTAACAATTTAGCATCCACCTAAAAAAGTAGGTAGGTAATGCAGCTCATAGAGGCTAACAGCATCAGCCAATAGCTAGCATCAGCTAACAGAGGGCTAAGGGCAAGCGCCAATAGCTAGCAGCAGCAAACAGAGGCTAACAGCAACAATAGCTAGCAGGAGCAAACAGAAGCTAACGGCAACAATAGCTAGCAGCAGCAAACAGAGGCTAACGGCAACAATAGCTAGCAGCAGCTAACAGAGGCTAAGAGCAACAATAGCTAGCAGCAGCAAACAGAAGCTAACAGCAACAATAGCTAGCAGCAGCAAACAGAGGCTAACAGCAACAATAGAGATTGAAAATGTGACGTCATTCAAGGGTAAAACCGCAAAGAATTCTGGGAACTCGTGGCAAGAGGTACTAGCGCACGCAGGCTTTCAATTGAAATCAGTTACACAGCGATAAAAAGAAACACAAAAAACTGTCAAGAAGCTGTTGTATTATTAACTGCAATAGCCGGTCGCATGACAGCCACGGGAAGCCGACGGGTAAAGAGATCGTTTTTTTATCGGATTACGTCGTTGAAGAGAAATTGTTCGAGACATGTTTCCGAAGTAAAAAGAGGCGACGGATGGCCTGGATTGCAGCCATTCAAAGACCAAATATAACGTCCCAGAACACTCCAGCTCACAGGTTAGTTTGCTCCAAACATTTCCACAAAGGTCAGTCTTCTGTTGTAGTTAATAGGTCATTTTTCATAACATAATTGGTGATATAGATTACAAGCAAGTCTGGCGCTGAACAGAAATTGTGGCGCTATGCTCATTTGTTTATTGTGCATAAATAGTGAATTGTCCTGACACAATATTGCGTTTCGCTTCTGTTATTACCATGGTACATTGACAAAAACATATACGTTTATTCACAGGATAAAGCAGGTTTTTTTGTATCACTAATTGCCCAGTATGATTACAGCATACAGTATTATTGTCACTGCTACATTTCTGTAATGCGAACCAGAAATTATTTCCACTACTAATTAATTACTGTTTAGCTTAAAGGTCCTATTAATAAACGGTTAACGAATGTGTATTTATGAAGACGATTTGTGAGACTGGTAAACTTATGATAGGTATGATGGTCTTTCGTTCTACACGGTGCATTTCAAGGTCCTGTACCCATCCGTCGGTAAACTGTTCCTGGGCTTGTTGCAGTGACCTGAAGTTACTAAACTTCATGAGTGTATGCACTCACTCCAAGAACCGTATGATTATAAATATGAGCGTGGTGAAAGTTGGGCAGCACGCTAACGTATTTTGTCCACTCTGTGCTCGTAAGGGTCTAACCCTTTCACTCCTTTGATTTTTTTCCTCATATCTTTTCTTTGACTTTTCATCAAGTCTGTCTTTGTACAGACCGGCATTGTTCTCCTTCGTTTTGTACATAACTTTTTTGGGGGGCAAAGAAAAAGCAAGAAGGTATTGGAACCGGAGAATGAACGTTTTGCGGTGCTGCAAATGCTTGTATTTGATGCGGTACTTGGATTGTTTTGCCACGAGTTACCGGCATGCAATGCGCGAAAGTCACGTGGTCTGTCAATCTCTATAGCTAGCAGCAGCAAACAGAGGCTAACGGCAACAATAGCTAGCAGCAGCTAACAAGGGCTAAGAGCAACCATAGCTAGCTAGCAGCAGCTAACAAAGGCTAACAGCAACTGCCAATAGCTAGCAGCAGCTAACAAAGGCTAACGGCAGATAATATGAGATAACAGCATTAACAGACAGAAAAGTTGAGTATATCCTTAACAACTCACCTCAGTCTAGCTGTTATCCGTGAGAAGTGAGCTTCACTGACTTATCGACTCTTTTCAGAAAGTTTTACAGCCTCCTCGAGTGTAAAAACACATGGATGCTCCTCACCTGGCATTGACAGCAGAAGTAAGCAGTCGAGTGACAGGCTCTGTGTGCGCTCACTACAGGTGGCCATAGTTTCTGAGGTATCTTGGGGCTATAAAAAATAAAATATCACAATATATTTAATTGTCTCATATCATGATGAGTTCTTACAAACATTAAATATATATATTAAATATAAAGATTAAATATTGTTTTTAGTACACTTTACTATACAGTGGGATGTGAACTTCTTATTCGCTGCATGCAAATTAGTATTTTTTTTAACCATATTTTTGCCATGTTACCATGTTTGACCTCATAATTGTGCTGTTTCAGTTTTTGATGACGTGAAACTGAGCGTCAAAACCTTTTGAAAAATAAAGCACCAAACACCACCAGTTCCTTTAACACCCAGCAGAGGTTCCAGCACTAATTCAGTCCCCATAGACTCCCATATTAAAATGTCCACCTTGTCCAACAGGAGGTGATGTTTGATATTGTAGAATCATCAGGGCCAAAGTGGCAGCTCTGTCTCCCAAAAGTTATGTTTGCATCCAACTTCCTGGAAGTTGCATAAAAACAAAGTTCAGCCGAGTCCCAATGTGGGACTGTCCTGTTCACAATGTTTTGTTTGACTTTTCTTTGGCGATGTCACAATTTGTTTGGTTTAATTCCCAAAACATCCTGGTTTTTATACAGTTTGGATAAAAATGGCCCTTTGGTAACATCACACACGTTCTCCTCTGTTGTATTGGAGACCATGTTTCCATTCCATGGTTTCCTGAAACAAAGAGCAGCCAGTATGAAAGCAATAGCACAAATGGTAAAATTACTACTTTGAGAAAATAATTGGGGCCTGTCACAGAGAAATTTTCTTCATTTTGGGACCATCAGTGGAACCCTGTGTGGTACTGAGACGGTCCCTGTGGGCCGCTGGTGCCATCACATCGGCCCTGAGCACTGCGGTGGATCAGCAGCCTTACGTGCTGCTGCCTTCAAAGAGGAGATCAGTGCTTTTGAAGGGGGAAGCGTTATGTACATCTCTGTCCCCACTTCTGATAGCCACGTGATCTCAGTGGAAACTAAATTAGCAGTCACACACTCCCACACGCTGTTAGCAGGCGGCTGGTTGGAGAGCACATCACAAAGGGAATAATTTAATCAGGAGCAGCACCTTTCATAAGCTTTCTCCCAGTGTCATCACATCAGACTGTGGCTGGGGACTAACAATGAGTGGCTCCAGTCGCATGCACACAGACCTTCACGGAGGGCGGGCCTAGTTCAGCTGGCTCACCTCTGGTAGGCTGCTGTTTGTTTCCAAGTGACTCCGCCCATCCGTCAGAGCTGATGAGGATGGCTCTGCATGCATTGGCAGTGTGCACTTATAGTGTTTTATTAATATGCAGACGTTTATGCAGCTGAGAACTCAGAGTAACGTGTTTACAGCCTGATACAAAAGCTGCTAGCTCCACCCTTTATAACAGCAGCCCACGTGTTTAAAGTTTGGGGCGTGGCCTCTCACAGGTGGATGGTGACAGAGGCGGTTGTAGCTGCTAGCTGTCTGCAACATGGAAGAAGGCGACTCCAACACGTCTCCTGCTTCAGTCACTGATTAAATCAGAGCAGCTGGCAACAACTCTGAGGGTGTATCTGCTCCATCATCGTTGCACTGATTCATAATGACGTCCAGTGTTGTGTCAGACCTGAACACAAGGCTGTGCAAGGCAGCTCCACAGAGAGAGACCACAGTTATTCGGCTCGTACCGCGATTAGCGCTCATGTGTGGACTCTCCAGTGTGTTTGGTGCTGCTGAGAGACAGGGCAACATGTTTAAGGGCAAACAATGTGTCACATACAGGTGTGTGCAAAGAACGAGCAGTTTAATACTTTAAGCTGACGTGCACCTCTGGGGTCAGGGCGTTTGGCATATTTGCACTTTTCCTCAATTATTCAATCGGTTATTGGCCTTATTAAACAAAAACCCCGGGACAGCCAATCGTGTGTGAGCCTCAGGTCTCTGGAAACACTTATAGTGTCTGTGATAACAGAGGTGGAAGACATAGATGGGATTTTTATGATGTGAATCAGGCTGACATATTGGAACAACCCCAGTCTGACACACATTATTACAAGACAAAGATAAAAATGCACAGTCACGCGGGGGCGACCGGCCGGCGACGCCTCGGCCAGCAGGCCAGCTGGACGTCAGGGACACCTCTGAGTTTGTCTCACATATCAGCACAGATTTAAAAGCAACTCAAGGATGAACTCAAAGGCTTCTGGAA
Source organism: Neolamprologus multifasciatus (assembly GCF_963576455.1). Lineage (NCBI taxonomy): Eukaryota > Metazoa > Chordata > Actinopteri > Cichliformes > Cichlidae > Neolamprologus > Neolamprologus multifasciatus. Next base: position 38,952,597 of record NC_140439.1, read on the forward strand.
AAAATAATCCTCATTTCATCATCACTCCTGCTCTCGCTTGATCCCCCGCCCCGGAGGTCATGCAAGTCTCCGGGGAGTTTGTGGAGGTAGGAGAGGTGGGGTGGTGGAGGGGGGGCGTACCAACAGGTTCATATGGAGGCCTTTGCTGCTGTGACACATTGTGACCTCCCCTGGGCTTTGGGCACAGCGAGAGCTCAGAGAGGGGGGAGGACGGCGGGGAAAGAGGAGGGAGTGAGGGAGGAGAAGAAGAAGAGAGGGCCTGTGCGTGTCTTCACAGTGTTTAGCTGTGATTAGAGCGACCGGCATCTCTGCGGTGGCTGTATATCCATCTGCCGCTCAGGGCCGAGCGGTGTGTTCCCGTTGCCATCCTCATGACCTCAGACCTAAACACACCAATTAACCACCACTGGACTTTCCACTTTCCTCAAAGTCTGGTCCAAACAAACACACCACTACATCTCCCCCCCCTGCCTCTGCTCATCTCTGATCTGCTGCTTCTCGCTCTGACCTACGAGAGAGAACATCGCCCTCTTTTAGCCAGCGGCAGACACGAGCCGGGAAATACGCACTCGGCAAAAATAGTTCCTCACACCGAACCACAAACGATATCCAAGTTTGTTTAACCTGATGGCTTTGATTACACCTCGCACTAACACGTCAACGTGTAACACGTGCCTCATGCTTTTTATTAGACCCCAAAAACTACATACGCTCTTTATTTTAACGACGACTCTGTTCTTTGTGGAATGATTGTACACCAGATTATTTATCTGTATATAAAAGAAATACCAGAAAGATAAACTTGATGTTTTTAAATGCTGAGCTCAAAATCCAGTGTTTGATATCTGACGTTGCAATGACCGGAAACTCGTGTTTCCTTTCAATGACACCATCATATTGTACAAAGGCCAGCGGGGTCCACATCTGCAGCAGGGGGTAGGCAGAGGTAGCACGAGAGAAATGGAGGCTACCAAATGTGGAGTTCATAAGCGATGGTTAGGGATGGGTATCGTTTAGGTTTTATCCGATACCGGTGCCAAACCGGTACTTTTGAAACGGTGCCGGTGCTTAAACGGTGCTCAAACCGGTTCTTAAAGAATGGAGAACACAAAATTGGTCCAAAAACCTCTCATATTCAGCTGTTTTTTTGTAAAAAGATAACAATGTTAGCCTTTTCTGCAGCTATGGGGCATATATGGTATCACTCTTGGCTGGAAGCAGCTTAAACAATGGAAAAAACACAAACTTTGTCCAAAAACCTCTCATGTTTAACTGTTTTCCACTTTTTCTTTGGTCATTTTAGCCTTTTTGTCCAGGGTGAAGGGAGTATCTGCCATCAAACAAGAAGACAGCTGCATGTAGCTATGATGGTGTTTGCTAGTTCACCTTACATGCATTAATGTAATAACGTGGTTAGCCTACTCAACGTAAATTACACACGAACAACATTAAGCTACTCACGCAGAGAAGAACGGCTGCTGCTGCATCATCATCCTCATCATTTCTGCTACACTGGCAGGGCTAGGGGCCAGGACTCTCCTCTTCGGGTTTTTGGGGGATGTTGCTAATTCCGGGTCCGATAACAGGCAACCCACAAGCAGTAGATGTGCTCGGTGTGAGGTCTCACAGCAAGCTATCAAATACGGCGCATTTCTCGGCTTTAAAAAAAAACACTATGCGTCGCCAGGTGTTTCATCAGATTTGAGGTGTTACCTTCTTTGACAGTATCACAGTATCAGCTTAAAGCACTTGTTGCAGCTGCTGAGTTTGCATCTTTTGCTGTGAAGTACAGCCAGACTTTGACCGCTTCGCCTTGGGCATTTTTAATCTATAGCTCTGCTCTAAAAGAACGTACGTACCTGGACCCGCCTACTATTCTCGGAAACTTAAAATGATTGGCTAGAATCTAAAGTGTATCATTCCATACCAGTTGGTGGCGGTAATGCACCTTTCAGTTGTTTGCCAACCGCCAATACAAATGTAAGGAAGAAGAAAGTGTATCACAGCTCAGGAAATAAAGCACCGAAATGTGCGCTGCTTTTCGGTCTGGTTACTACCGTTTATGTCAGAACCGGTGCCATGATGGCACCGGATACCGGTACCCATCCCTAGCGATGGTGCTGCACGATACATTTTTTAAATAAGTCAGAGAGGCTTCGGTAAATAAAACGCCTAAAGTTACGAGCGCTCAGCTCAGGTAGGGGCGCTTCTCCCCGTCCCCTGCGCGAGGATAATCCTGGCCTTTGTCTTTTTCTAAAACTTCCCCATCTTTGAGGAGCTGTCAGCAAAAACCAAACAATGTGTTTTTTGCTGCTTTTTAGCTTACGAGTAACTGCTGAGTCTGTGGCGTATAAGTCTCACCGTGTGAAACGTGCACAATGTATAAAAGCAATAACACATCGAGTCCTTTATGTAATGTGCTGCTGTCAGGTTTGTAAAGACGATGCCAGTAGGCTGTAAATCATTTTCCGGTAGTTTCTTGTGGCTTTTGTACATAAAGCCGTGCATATGAAGAATGTAACGCGTCATTAACTCGACATCTAGAGGGTGTGTGTAGTTTTGTAATCTCAGCCAACAACGAGGGGGGGGGGGGCTTGTGAATACGCCAGTGAAAACAGCTCGTGGTCGAGGGACGGACAGAGTCACTTTTGAACAAATTACATTCAATACACACAATTTTATTTCAATTAAACGTCATACATTATGTTTAGACCTGCTACCGATTCTCTTGGGGTCGGGGCTGCTGATCGTCGGCGCGCTGTGATCCATCTCACGTCTCCCTGGCTGCGAGGGGGGATGATGATTCCAGTTAAAGCTTTAAAGTCTGCGTGTGGAAGCACAGGCACAGAAACAGATCACCTCAGGCTCTGTGTTGTGGCACGGCTGTGTCAGGGCCGTGTTGGGACTTGTAGCAGCAGAGTCTTGACACTGAGCCCAGCAGCACCTGAGGGCCCCTAACATGCAACGGTGGCCTTGTCGAGGCACAAAGAGACGATGGAACCATTCGTCCCATCTGCTGGGGCCGAGACAGGGACGGTTACGGTCGGCGTTCAGAAATGGTGGCTTACGCTCTGTTTATTATAAAAACTGTGAATACCATGTGAAATAAATCAATATCAGAACCGCTGGAGTTTAGTTTCATCATGGTGCGGATATCTCACATCTACTGACGTTCTTTTTTCCCACTTTCACCGTGAGTCAGTTATTTTATATTTTCGATGCAACATCTCCCTCTGATGATTTACCACTCACCATCAAGCTGAAGAAGGAAGCTTTCCAGGCTTGTTTGGCCCAGCAGTCTCCTGAAGCAGCAGACAGGTATTGGAAGGCCAATACCTGTCTGCTGTTGTGGAAACAAAACCTCAGGTTTGGGAGGACTTTCAGCAGGCCTCAAAGACGTTCTGGCAAGCCATTCAGCAACTCAGTAAGGGAAAGGAGGGCTGGGTTCAAGCCATGTTCTGGGGGCTGGGGACATTGTCAGGAGGTGGAGGGAGCACTCTGACAAGCTCCTGAGCCAAATACAGAGTCCTATTTGGAAGAGACGAGCCTGAAGACTCCAGAGAAACTTGCTGGGGTTGTTTAGAAGCTCCCTGTTGGCAAGGTCCTACCAGGAAGTTCCTCATCCAAACACCAGATCAAGAACGGATGACATTCACCCTGAGATGCTAAAGAATCAATGTGGGGGTGTGTTGGTGGACTCGCTTTAAACTGCTCAGCCTCCCGGGGAAAGTTGACGTGTGTTGACGTTCATGTGTCGAGCTCAGAGGCAGACACGAATAAAACGTGGTTCAAATATCCGCCACATTTATCCTCTACATGTCAGACAGTCCTGATTTAGATAAAAGGCTTTAGATATGTTTGTTTTCATCCATGACATCCATCTGTGGACAGATCAATCTTTAGCTGAATGGACGATTCACAGCTGCTGCTGGTTCTTGTCAGTTGAACATTATCTTCTGAATTTTCTCGAGCCAATGGTTAGGTTACATTTTAACCACATGCTAAACACGCCTAGCTTAGATTAAACCATCTAAACTAGAAGATGTAACTCTTCAGCTTCTTTGTCAGATGGTTTTGATTTGATGAATCTGCGAAGATTTCCTATAAAAGTGTAGCTGTCATGTATCTAACATCACAGAGTTCACTATGTAAGCTGCTTTAGCTTATAGTTGTTTTGCTTTGCAAGCCACTTTGCAACCCACCTCCTCCTGTTTCTGCTCTCGCTGCCTCAGAACACCAAATATAAACGATCACAATAACAATCAGCGTTTGACCGCATTGTGTCAGATCCTGTTATTTGCTCTGTGAGGACCAGACATGGGCAGTAACCCGTTACTTGTAACGCGTTCCTGTAATCCGATTACTTTTTTCAAGTAACGAGTAAAGTAAGGGATTACTATTGCAAAAACGGTAATTAGATTACCGTTACTTTCCCGTAGGAACGCTGCGTTACTGCGTTACTAAAACTGTGATTTTTTGCGAGAATGTCTCATGACAGTGACGTAAGCGAGTGCGACGTTCGTGACAACAGCTGTGTGCAGATCAACAATGGATCATATATCGAGTGCAGAGAGAGTATGAGCGTGCAGCGTTTAAAGCGTGGAAGTACTGACCTTACTTTGAGTTTGATTCCATAAAAAGTGACAAAAACATTAGTGTCCGTTGTGCGTGGGAAGAAAACTTCTTTTTACAGCGAAAAAAACCCCTAAACTTCCAAACAAGCACCGAGTAGCTACGACGTAATGGGAAACTCACAGAGAAACTCGCGGATTCTTCCACTGACCGCTGCACACCTGCACCAGGGTAACCCTCCGCCTACCCCACTCCTGCTTTACAGGTGAAAATAGAGCAACAGGACCGCTAGTCTTTGACTTTATTTATTTTCTGCTGTGTTTTACTTGCATCTATTTGAAAGACTGAGTGTAAACACACAAAATATTTTATTTTATGTGCTGGAATGTGCAGAAAATAGGTTTAATGTTAAACTAATTTCTTCCAGTCAGAGAATGTTGCAGATAATTAAATGTTTGCTTGATGCATAAAGTTAAAAGATTAAAACTAATAAAACAAGTTTTAAAAAGAGACTTTTCCATTTGATTACATTTTGTATGATGATTATGCAGAAAAAGTAGAATTGGGCTGAAAGATCTATCACTTTATCACCTATTCAGGTTGTAAATCGTGTTTTTAAAAAGTAACTAAGTAACTAAGTGATTAATTACTTTTGAAAATAAGTAATCAGTAAAGTAACGGGATTACTTTTTGGGGGAAGTAATCAGTAATTCGTTACTGATTACTTTTTTCAAGTAACTTGACCGACACTGGTGAGGACAGTAACTGACTGATAGTGTTTCAGTTCACTGATCAAAACACACGCAGACACAGACAGGTAAAAATATTTGTACAGCTCTGAATCACAGGTGTTTGCTTGACCTAAGATGGCATCAGTAAGGCAATTTGAAATGAATACAGCAAGGTGGAAAATTGGATTGTGGAAGCTGTTTTACAAGCCTGGACTGATCGATGCTCGCGCGGTGCGAGCACAGAAAATCTTCTCTGAGGCTATCATTTCAACATAAGAGAGGAGAGGTGCCTCATTAGGAAAGCTGCCGTTGCAGGACTGAAGACTTAAACTTATCAGTAAACAAGACCCATATCAGGAGGCGTTCGCGGGACTCGACGCAGCCAATTTTCACTTATTTTTTCTCAGTAAAAGTCAGCTCGAACGTGCTCCACAGCCTCGACACGTGCAGACAAAGAGACAGCGGTAATCCCAGGAGGGCGCGCCGGATTGTTTACTGTTGCTACACGTCCAGTCTCCCTCCATTAGACGCCAGAAACCGGGTCGCCTCAGAGATGGCACAAGACAGTGAAGAAGAAAGACCGTCTCACACACACACACACACACACACACACACACTGTGGCATCCCCTCTGCCAATCAAGGCTCACCCCTGTGTGTGACAGTGAATCAAAGACCGGCTTCATTAGCCCTCCAGATGCTTGTCCTATAATGGCATTCAGACGCACATGGACTACAGCTTTAAAATGATGTTCAGCTGACACACACACACAGACACACACACACACTCACGGACTCAAACGAGCCTCCACTTGATCTTTTTCCCCCCCTTTTCCTCTATTTCGATGGCACTCGCTCACTCTTTTCTGCTTCTTTAGTGAAATGTGAGACTCCAGCAGCATTCCTTTCTATGGAGACTCTGTGTGTGTGTGTGTGTGTGTGTGTGTGTGTGTGTGTGTGTGTGTATATAAGAGTGAAAGACAGAGATTCTGCGTGCAATTTATATTTTTAACAGCAAAAAACAAACATCTTTTCTATTCATTCTCTGTTTAGATGCCTAAGAAAAGAAAAACAGCCCACATGATTGGCCCACACACACACACACACACACACACACACACACACAGCTGTGACATGGCTCACCCGTTTCCGAACAGGAACACATTTATGTAAAACCAGGATCTGTACACACACACGTGTAACGGCGCGGCTGACGAGTCCGCCGGGACGGCCGCCGTTAATCAGAGCAAGATGTTTATTTTCGTCTCTTTAATGATGAGATAGACGCACTCCACACGGACATCGGCGTGTTTTCCACCAACATACATCTGTTTGTGTCATGATCAATCCGCTCTGACACATCAGCAGACCCCCCCCCCCCCTCCTCCTCAGACCAGCAAGCACACACAGCTGCCCCCCTACCCACCCCCACCGCCCGACCGCCATCAGGCTAGGGGACATAATTACCTCGGCTGCCTGTGACATTTCTGTTTAAGGGTCGGGGGTGAAGCTGTTCCCCCTCCACCTCCTATTACCTCCTTTTTGCACGCATGCTCACGCTTCTTCATGCATGACTTTCTTATTTACTTTCAGCGGAAACAACACCAAACAAGTCCAACGATACACGCCGTCCCTTCAGTCCTGCTTCAAAAACCTAAAGTTATCATCGAGATCTTTAAAAAAAACATTTTTAGGAAGCAATTTAAACGACAGTGACGAAGGTTTCGTTTGGATCTCAATGGGAAAAGTTTGATAGAGAAAAATGAATCCAGAGAGAAAGGATTTAATAATCAGAGAGAGGAATAAAAGGCACAAGGGAGCTCGTAATAGATCTAATTTAAGAGTTAAAGGAACAGCAACACTCCAAACAGACATCAGTGTCAGTAACTCCCAGACCGTGTTTACCGTCGGCCTCGATGGCACAATTTGCTGAGACCGACGGCTGATAAATCAGACTGGAGACTCAGGGAGCTGTGGGACAGCATTTTTTATCCATACGTCCAGCCATCCTCTTCTGCTTCTCCACACAGGATCACGGTTGGACCGGAGTCCTTCATTTAGGCCGAGGAGGACTAAAATCTGGACCTTCTGCACCCCCACCACTGAGCCTCTCCAATAAATCCGTCTTTAAAACAACAACTAACTCAAATTCTTACATTTCGAAAGATTGCATAGTCGCCCCTCTTTATCTTTTAGCTTAATTCTGTGGAATTAATGTATAGAATAGGGTCCATTTAATCAAATGATAATAACAATAACATTAAATCCAAACAGATTTAATAACGTGTGTTTGACTGACTCATGAAACAAAGGCACAGAGTTCAAAAGAAACAAACTATTATTCATTATTTTCAGATGTGTTTTTCATTTTAAATCGTCTTATATATTATAGTTAGCTATCAGGTGACACACATAAACCATCAGGTTGTGTGATCATCAGTTTCACGTTTCAAACTGAGCCATGGCGTTCTGCGTTTTCTAGTCAGATCAAGGCTGTTGGATTACAGAGGGACATATAGCAGCACATCGTCTAGGAACGATTTCAAAAAACGAGGGGGCTAACGATAGAGCCGTGGGGAACTCCGACAGAGGCTCATGTGCTGGCTGTGGGCACAGGAAAGCTTCTGTCAGAGAGGAAAGGTCGATGGCGTAGCGTCATTTGTGAACAACCTGGCAGGATGTGACATGAATCACAGTTTCCAGACAGACAGAAACGATCAATCCAGAATTTTCACCTATAAATACGTAAGCTTTCCTTTCACTGTTACAGTAATGTATGAGTCAAGTTTACAGTCCTGGAGGTTTTATAGTTTCTTTATTACTTTGTGGGGGCTATTTTTCTCTTGAATTCACTTTCATTTTACTTCTGTTTCATCTTCCGACACCACCTGAGCTCTACTGGAGACGTCACATTAACAATGCACACGACTGCTTATAATGTTCTACACATTTCACAATAAAAGCCTTATCCAGTGCTGTGTCAACAACATATATTGTTACTGCAACGTATAACGACGCAAAAGCACATCAGCTGTTCTTGCTACCATCTGCAGACGTTACAGGAGTCTGCTCAGACTACAAGACTTAAAAACAGTTTTTACCATCAAGCCATACGACACCCCAACCACAACACAACACACAACACAGACGCTGTCCTACAGCTTCACAAGTACATGCTACACTCTACACATGTGCAATATCCCATGACTGTACCATCATGGGGAGAAGTTGGAGGCATAAGGACAGCGCTTTTAACACGACTGCCCAACATGTCTGCGCTGGATCTCATCCACTAACATCAAGACGTTCTGATCCATGTTCAGTTTTGTTCTTACTGCAGGAGGGAGGGCGGGGATTTACCGCAAAGCAATTCAATTCAGTTTTATTCATACGGCGCCAAATCACAACAACAGTCGCCTCAAGGCGCTTTATACTGTAAGGTTGACCCGACAATAATACATACAGAGAAAAACCCAACAATCATATGACCCCTATGAGCAGCACTTTGGCGACAGTGGGAAGGAAAAACTCCCTTTTAACAGGAAGAAACCTCCAACAGAACCAGGCTCAGGGAGGGGCGGGGCCATCTGCTCTGACCAGATGTAGTGAGTGGATGAAGACAGCAGAGTGGGGAAAGCATGCTGTAAAAGAAAAGTCTGCACATCTAAAGCAATGAAAGTCAGAAGTATGAAAGAAGAAGTTAAAAAGAAAAAATTCTCCTGAGACATCAGGTTAAAAAAAAAAAGATGATCTGTAATAAAAAGAAAGAAAGAAAGAAAAGATTCAACATCTGTGAGCTATTATAAAGAAATTATCGGTGGAAGGAAACAAAACACTTTTTATTCATAATAAGGTTTATGTCATTTATCCCTAAGGGCGGGAAATTCCCGAATGTGCTTTTAATGTGTAGCATTTAAAGCTGATCTGTGATCAGTTTTGTGTTTGTGAAAGCTCGACCTTTTAGAATAATCTCTGTATCTAAATAAAAAAGGTTAATATGTGCTTAATGTTTTAGGATTTAAATAAAATCTCATCTTTGGCTTTTACCAATAAAGAAATCGAAGATTCAGTGTTTATCAGATGTTTCTGAGAAGCATGTTGTTGGAAACAGGAGACATACTATTAATATTTACTTTTACTATGAATATACTACTATACTTTAATACTTCATGAAGTGGTAATGATTAAAACCACAATATTTGAAAGTATTTAGGATCAAACCATCTCTTTATGCGTCTCTATAGTTCAGGTTCTTTCTCCATCGCCTACAATCGTATTTTCATTTCATGCATTTTTCTTTTATTTATTCGATTAACTCACAATGAGAAAATTCTGAGAAATATGAAGGTCACATTGATTTATATGGAAATGTAAGATTTCGAGGAATGAAGAACATCTCCAAGTCTAAACAACAAGCAGCTTGATTTTAATACGTAATATAATAATTAAATATTCATCTTTGCCTTCTTGTCTCTACACTTCCTGTCTGTGCTGCCCCTTTAGATCTTCTATTGGGAAACCGTGTCACCTGAAGTTTGGAGGTGGAGCTAATCGGGGAACCGTAGGGGTCAGCGAGTGGCTGGGGGCCGTGGTGGGGGAGGAGGACGAGGAGGGGGAGGTTGGGGTGATGAAATTGGAAAAGCATGTGGAGATAGCTGTGACTGTGGGACAGATCCAGACACCTCCAGATGCCTGGGCACCGAGGGGCCGAGGACCGCAGCGGAGCCACCCTCCCGTGGGACGTGACTCACCTGGAAGGAGGGCCAAGCGCTGCCAGATGTGGAGGAAGCCGCCCGGGTCCCTCACGCCAAGCCCGTCTAACACTGTCTCGATTGTGCAGCAGCATATGCTTCCAGTCAAGGGTGAAAAATGCAGGCACCAGCACATGCCAGAAGTCTTTCAAGCATAGCCCAGCAGTCAGCCTGCAGCCTTACACCCACTGATCCACACACACACACAGCAGATCCTCCCAGTCGGTGCGGTGCAGACATGTCACCGCACAGCAAGTCGAGGCTGGTTAAACCGTACCCTGTTTTACACACACATCCCGCTATCCTGCCCAGGAGAAGAGCGCTCATTACGCCGGCTTTGCTTGTTGACACTGACGCAAACAGAGCCGCCACCACGGGATCTCCGATCACATGTCATAGATTGAGGTGTTCCTCAAACACAGGCGTGACAGCGTGGCGTTCGGGTTGTACTTCCTGTAATTGGGTTTTTCAAATCCAGCGTCACACCTACACCGGTTTCACTTGATCTCGGCTGCTTTAATAAAAGGCCACCACCACACGCCATGTATCAAAGATGGACAGAGCACACTAGCTGAAGACTAGTGGGCATCAGTGGAACTGCATGTTTTGGGGTTTCAGCATCAGGCTCATTTTAAACCACCAGAGGCTCCACACCATCAACACAGGCATGAATGTGACGACCGTCATGGAGTGGGGAACTATTCCTGTGGAATATCGCTCAGAGTTCCTTGAACAACATCTATAAAAATGTCTGCCCTGCATCAGACGCCGCTCACGTCGCCCACCTCCTCAGAAATGGCGCTCCTTCTCCAGGATGAATGCAGGAAAAATGCAGACAGGCAGACGGTGGGGGGATATGAGGAAGAGTTGAGTTCACTGCGTCTCGGGACTGTGAAGTGTCAGCCAAACAAACACAGATGCCACTGACTGAGCCGCCTGAGTCACTCCGGATGACTTCATCGCCGTAGTAACGTCCATACTGCTCTAATGGACCGGGGTCTGCATGGGGAACAGCGGTGACACGGTCGGAAAAAACCCAGCCAGCCCCACTTAACCCGACGCCCACTCTCTCAGACAAGACGCTGATTTTGCAACACTCAGGAATCGTCACTTGGCTTGTCTTTGTGTGTGTGTGTGTGTGTGTGTGTGTGAGCCTCGGAGGTTTCCTTGAGTGTGCAGGGACATGCAGCTGGTGAGCACGCATCTCTTTCATACACCAAATCTCGTCCAAATCCCCCTCACCTGGAGCGACACACACGCACAGATGGCTACCTCCAGCCTGTAAAAGTCCGAGGGCCTTGTGCAGGAATGTGCGTGTTGCACAATGACCTCATTGTGCCGTGATATGGCTTGTCTGAGCCGCGCTCTGTGGCAGAGTCACACCTGTTCCACCTATGCCAAAGGGCTGACAAAGCCAGAGATACATCAATCAGCATTTAGAGCGCACAGACGCACACAGAGACCCGAGACGCATGCATGTACATGCAGAGATGCACACACACGCACACACGAACGCTGTGCTGATGTGGCACTGTCTCCGTCTGCAGCAGGGTGGCTCCCCAAGCGCGATTATATCAAATGAGCTGGGATATGAAGGGATGCTTTGACAGATTTCTAATTACTTCATTTGCTTTGACTTGTTGGCGCGCTCACCGAGAAGCACAACAGGACAATTTGTTACTGTTTGCAAAGATTTGGCTGCATTTTATTTTATCCAGCCAGGAAGTCCCCGGAGATTAAAATCTCCCTTTCACATCCACAAATGGGATATTTAATAGAAATTAAAGCGATAACATCCAACAGAGACCAAAGTTTTTTCAGTAAACGTGGTTTGAGCACATCCTTGCTCTGCACGACAAGTTTGGAACCTTTTGTCTCAACAGGAAACAGTCAGAAAATAACCTGCAGCGATGGAAACGTCCCTGCGCCCCGTGATCCTCCTCTCTGAGGAGCATCATCAGGAATGAGCCGTCCCTCTCGTCCATCAACAATCCTGCTCGCTCACAATGAAGATTCATCAGCTTCTCAGTTCTCCTTCCACATTCTCTACTCACTTCTTTCACTTCATAGCACATTGTTATCTCCATCCTTGATCCCCTGACCTGCTGCAAATCCATCTGGCAGAACCAGGACAAGTTTGTTTGCTTGTTTGAAAGCAGCCGTGAAAATGTTGCTTCTCACAAGGCTTCAGCACCTCAGTGATTCAGCTCGTTATTGTAATTTATTAAACTGTACTTCATTATTTAAATAAAATACATATTTAGTTTACAGATGTGTATTTTTATATTATCCAACAGCACAGCGTTCATTATTTGTGTCTTCTGCTCACAGTCTGATTAATGTCTACGCAGAACGACTTTATAAATAAGAATTCATATTTCAAATGCAAGTCTCATAACAGCCAGTTCAGATTTGTTCAGAATGAATGACTTATAATCCACGTCCAGCTTTCCCCATACAGAATGCTATATGTTGTGTGCTGTGATTATCTAACAATTCTTACGCTCTTATTTTGAAAGGTCAGTCTCTACCTAGATAGTTTCCTTTGCAGGAGCATAAAACAAACTATATTATTTTGTAGTTTTTTAAGCACGTGTGACTGCGTTTCCACAGTCAGCACAATCTCACGGTTCAACGAGGCCTTCAAATAAAGATGATCAATAAATCTTTTTAACCCACGTTTGGGAAATTTTATTAATAATACATATAACAATAATAGCAGTAGTATTTGTAGTGCAGAAACAGAACTGCAGTGCACTGATGGATATTATCAGTTTAAATATAAATAAGATAAACATGGAGAATTCAATTCAATTCAATTCAATTTTATTTATATAGCGCCAAATCACAACAAAAGTCGCCTCAAGGCGCTTCATAGATACAGAGAAAAACCCAACAATCATATGACCCCCTATGAGCAGCACTTTGGCGACAGTGGGAAGGAAAAACTCCCTTTTAACAGGAAGAAACCTCCAGCAGAACCAGGCTCAGGGAGGGGCGGAGCCATCTGCTGTGATTGGTTGGGGTGAGAGAAGGAAGACAGGATAAAGACATGCTGTAGAACTAACCTTTACAATAAAACAGGAAGTAAACTGAGTGATGAATTCAAAATAAAGTGACAAAAACACAAGGCGGTGAAAACGCTTCGTTTGATACAAGCGTTTTTGGCGTTGTAGCTTTTATGTTCGTTTGATTTTTCAAGACGGAAAACTTCAAAAATCTATACAGAGACATTTTTATTTAATTTGGTCTTTCCACAGGGTTTTTTCAATAGCAGAATTAGTTGAATGCACATATAATTATATGCTCTTATTTTGAAATATTTTATATTATATGCCTTTTATTTTAACGGTCAATCTCAGAAACTCACTGTCGGTCTGTCTGCAGGATCAATAGTTCTTAATAAACAAATCGTATTTGTTGAATGCGTCCTGCGTGCAGATGTCCATTACGTTTCTGTGAGCCTGAAGTTCATCGCAGGCCCTCGGCTTCTTTCTTACACTTATTCCAACCAAGACATGTCATGGTCACTTCCTGGAGCCACGACAGGCTCATTAAGACGGTTTCCACAGTGTCATTTGATCCACTGGCTCATTGGCCTGACAGGTCCCCAGTGCCGGAAGACCGCTTCCAGTAAGCCTCTGATACTCTCATGATAAAGGCTTCACTGGAGGACCAAAGTGATGTTTCAGTGGGAAATGACTGCTGCTTGTCACATTATCACCACCACTCTGAGAAGAGTTAATCAATACCCATTTTGTGAAGGTCCATCTGGGAGAGCTGCTGCTGCTGATGACGATGATGATGCACACTGAGGCCGGAGATAAACTTGCTTTTTAACCACGTTCGTGCAGACCGCCAGCTGCATCATGGACATAATTGTTCCCATACTGTCTTATGTACTACACGTGTTAATGGAGGAAACGCCAGAGACCTTTGAACTCGGAAAACCTGGATTTACAAGAAATAAACCAATAAACATGGTGACATAAAGAAAGTACCACAAACTGCAGTTCCTCCAACGTCCAGCAGAGGCTCCAGCAGTGAGTCAGTCCCCATAGACTCGCTTGTTAAAACTTCAAATAAACACGTTTACAGCCTGAGACACAAACTGTTTACGTCTCTGTGGATGATTTCCTCCTTGCTTTTATAGCTTCCTCTTCTTTTTGCTGCTTCCTTTAGAGATCATCTAACTCCATCTCACCCCATCATCCACCCGTGTCACGCCTGCTGTTCATGTGCTTAAAATGTGAGCGCTCACATCGTCCTCATCCATGAAGGAATCTGCTGATTCACGCTTACAGTAAAACTGAGGAGTGAATCAGCGGTTTGATTGCACACGAACACGACGGCAAACATTTATTTAACACAGCAGAAGAGTCTTGGAGGCCGCAGCCTGCAGCCTCAGCTGGATTTTTACCTGGTCTCACATTTGACCTTGAATTAAGATGAACTTTAATTTCATAAAGCTTACAGGGCTCCTCATGACTAAGACTAAAGTTTCCAGAGTTTTCATCATCTAAAATGATGAGCGACATAAAAAGGATGACGTTGTAACCCGGTATGACTACGCTCGTGTGAGCGTTTGATCTCAGGATGAACGCTGAATCTAAAATAGCAGAAAAACACCAGATAAAAGTAGAGTAGGCTGCACCTGCAAACACACAGATCCAGTTTGCTGAGGTGAATTTTATGGGTTAAATTTGACTCATCAGTATGAAAGCACCACATCTCGAACACTGCTGTGAAAATCCTACAGCGTGTGTGTGTGTGTGCGCTTGTATTACTCATGTTCAGGGTTACATAAATCTATTTACACAATGGCACTGTGAGTACCTGCTCTGCTTTTGGGGCGAAACCTCCTCATGTGCAGTCTTTGCATTTCAGCGGGACATTTTTCAGGTTTCAGGACTTCAGCAGGGATCAATAACAATAAAAACAATAATAGCAATAATCAATACTGAAGCTTTAACTGGTGCAACACAGCCGAGATAATGGCCGTTATATGAGCTGCATTAACATGTAAAACAATCGCACAGAGAGAAAGTCAGAAGGCGTCCGACGTTTTGAACTGCAGTATAAAAGTTATGTAAACAGATTTGTTTTTAGCAGTTTAATTATTTCAAACTTATTTGAATAACTGGAAAAATAATTTAAATAGTTAAATTAAAATATTCTAGATAAGAATTTAAGCAGTTGGGAGCAAAGTAACATAACCAACCTCTGGACTGCGATTCCTCTAATGGCCAGCAGGGGGCGATGTCCAGCAAATTCTATGAGAAGATAAAGCCGTGGTTCTTAACGTTGTTGGAGGTACCGAACCCCCCCAGTTTCATATGCGCATTCGCCGAACCCCTCTTTAGTGAAAAATAAAATAGGATTTACATAGATATGTTTTTCACTGGTGCACAAAATGAGCCGTGCATGGACATCACCTTGTTCAAAGAAGAAAACCAACACAATGCATGAACTCACAACAAATTACATACCTGCAAATCAGTGTGACTTCTGCTGTTGCCTTTGAGAGACCAGACCTTGGCAAGTGCCACTCTCATGTCATTTTCACAGCAAAGTCTGTTCCTTTTCTTCGTTTTTATGTCCAGCATCCTCGAAAAGGGTTGCTCGCAAAGATAAGTTGTAACAAATGGTAAAAAAACATCCAGGGCTTTCTTAGCAATAACTGGATACTCGTCCATTTGTCGACACCAAAACGTTGAGAGCGTTGTTGTTCTGAAGAGTTGCTGTTGAACCTGCTTCTGCTGAATTTCAATGATTTCGTCAAGGTATTCATCATTGACATCTGCTGTCTCAACAGCAAACGTGAACGGCTGTCTCACCCATGCTGGATATGATGCTTGTAGGAAAATATCTGTGGAGAGACTTTGCAAACTCATCTAAGTGCGTTGCAATCGTTTGCTTCAGTTCTGTGGATACAGAAATATCTCCGATTCCAGACACATCTTCGATCTTACTTACACAGTTGTCCAGAAGGGGGAAGTTTGCAAAGTTGTTGTTCTCTGTCTGTTGTTTCCATAACGTTAGCTTTTTTTGAAAAGCCTTCAGGTGTTCTTCCACCTCTATGATATTGACGCCACCACCCTGCATCTGCTGATTGAGATGATTGAGAGCTGCGAATATATCAGCCATGTTCGCTAAAATGAACTCAAGATTTTTGAAGCAATCTGCATGACAGTGTTGGTGCTCTTGCAAAAACAGGGCTAGTTCCACACGCATGGCAAAAACACGATTCAGCACCTGTCCCCGGGACAACCACCGAACATCAAAATGGTACAGAAGTACCTCGACTTCAGAGCCCATTTCTTTACACAGCTCACTGAAGATGCGGAGCCTCAGAGCACTATTTCACACATGGTTCACACATTCCACCACAGTTTTTAATACTTCTGCCATATTTGGAGGCAACGTTTTTGTTGCCAACGCATGCCTGTGCAAAATACAAGGCGTCACCATGATGTGTGGTGCATCGGCTTTTACTAGCCCACCAAAACCAGAGTTTCTTCCCAGCATGACTGGAGCTCCGTCTGTACAAACTGCAACCATATCCCATGAAAGATTGTTGTCTCTGAAGAAGTCATCCACAAGCTTCTTCACATCGGCTGCCTTAGTTGTTGTTGTAAGAGGCTTACAAATTAAAAAATCTTCTTTTATCACGTCATCTTTCACACAAAAATAGCATGCTAGCTTAGATTAGCAACGTCTGTGCTCTCATCGAGCTGAAGGATGAATTTTGCAGGGCTTGAAATCAGATCCACGACTACTTGAGCCAAGATGTCTTTACTCACGTCTTCTATTCTGTCGCTGATGGTCTCATTTGAAAGAGGAATTTGGGATAATTTACCTTCGGCTGCTGTTCCGAGTATCAGATTCGCCATCTTTAACGCAGCTGGTTTCACGAGTGTTTCACCAATGGTGTGTGGCTTGCCCTGCTTTGCGATCAGGTGAGCAGCTTCGTACGATGCTGTGAGGATCGGATTGTTAACGGGTACAAATCCAAGAGCAGGCAGAGTGGGCCTTTCATCGAATCTCTTCATCTTCAAATTCCCGGCAGCACTGATTGGCCAAGCAGTGGAGCATGATCATCTGCAGCCAGTGATGGCCAAGTGGGGCGTGTCATCACGAATTTACACGATAATTCGGGTGTGTCTGGACCTCCGCAGCGGAGGCTCTGCCGAACCCCTGAGACCGACTCACCGAGCCCCTAGGGTCCGATCGAACCCAGGTTAAGAACCACGGAGATAAAGCCACTGGTCACCGCGCTTATGAGTCGCTAGTTTTAGAAGAAGGGGAGGATTCAATGAATGAAATTCTGACGCCTTCATTGGGTGGAAGCAGAAATCACAGCCGGGTACCGACGGACGGAAATTGAGAATTAACCCCTTGGTTACATCATCACGTCGCCGTGATGATGTCGGCTGTGTGAGAAATGCATTTTGAAGCCAAAAACTGTCTGAAACATTCAATCTAAAGTTCATAAAACACCTCACTTACCTTCTCACACACACACAGACGAGATTATCCACCTTAACTTGTCTTAAATAAAGTTTTCAACATCTCTCGATGATAATCCTCGAAGCTTTAAATGCAGCAACACCCAGAATGAAGAAATAAGCAACACAAACTGAATTATGTTGAAGCTGAAATTCACTTTGATCCTTCTGAGAAATCTAATCTCCTTTCTCCATTTACAAAGTGCTTCACACACACAAACAATCTGACCAACAAGAAGCAAAAATGAGGTTAAAGGAACACCTCAGAGCAGATGCATCGGGCTGCTTTCATTTTTAGTAAAAAGGGATTGCTCAGTTTGCTGATGACTCAATGATGTGTGCAGCAAAATGTTCAAGTGATGAGCAACACAGTATAGAGCCGCAGCGCGTGGGAGACTACTCTGGTGTTAGTAAAACGTTTTAATTGGAAACTAGGGGGCGACTCCACTGGTTTCAAAAAGACTTGCACTGCTATAAAAATGGCCGACTAACTCCTGTAACCACAGTTCCCAATGGTCATTTCAAATCATGTTGAATAAAATATGAAGTAGCTCCTTAGATCACCATGACCTGGATGACCCGGGTCATGGTGGACACAGACAAAAACAGAAACTTTGATTATTGCACCTGATCACATGCTCTCAGAAATTAGGCAGCATATCAGTTTTTTAGACCCTTCATTTCAGTCGAGTCTCAGAAACGTAGGTGTTATATTTGACAGTTCAATGTCTCTTGAGAAACACTCTAAACAACTTGTCCGGAACTGTTTTTATCATCTAAGAAACATTTCTAAACTCAGACTGGTGTCAAAGGCAGAACTTGAGATGATTCGTGCTTTTATCTCTTCTCGTTTGGATTATTGTAACGGACTTTTTACGTGTCTCAACAAATCAGCTCTGGATCGCCTTCAGTCTGTACAGAATGCAGCGGCAAGACTTTTAACTGGTACAAACAAGAGGTCACACATTGCTCCAGTTTTGGCTTCTCTTCATTGGTTGCCTGTAAATTTTAGGGTTCATTTTAAAAGTTTAGTTGTAACTTTTAGAGCTCTGCACGGTGAAGCTTCCCAGTATATCTCTGACCTGTTGAAACCTCATGCTTCATCCTGAGCACTTAGATCTTCAGGTCAGAGGTTACTGGTGGTCCCACGTACCAGGTTTAACCCTTTAAGACCTACCATAGAACCAAGTCCGCCAGAGCTTATATTATATGTTTACATGCTGTGGAGCCATTTTTGGGAGCATTTCAAGTTGATATACATCAACAACCATTACAGCCTAAATTTTAATAATATGTCTGCATTAAGTGCATAGTAATTACATAAATTGTAAGAAAGTGCAATAAACTACAAAAAAATTGAAAATCGTTTTTGTTTTTTTAACATATATTTCTAGTTAGAGAAATTTAAGAGGCTTATCCCTCAAAACTGTAAATACAAAAAAGTTGCACAAAATAGTTTCCCACCACAGGAAATTTATTTTGAGTGTCTTCATAGTTTTATTTTTGAAATACACCAATTTTTATACACTGCAGGAAAAACAAAAATAAATATTATAATGCAAATTTGCAAAAAAGCAGCATATGCATCAAAATAAACTATTTCCAGCAGTGCAATATGAGTCCTAAGCATCCCAGAAACCACACAGAAAGTCATAAAGTCAAACATAACTTTTAAAAACACCAGTATAGGCTCATGAGGCCCTGATGGTAAAAAACTACATTTCCCGTGAAATGACGTCACTTCCTGTTTCGGGCAGGTCATGGCGGACATGCGATAGTTCACGCTGATGGACGTAGGAAGTGTTACAAACAGCTGATCGGATCGGCAAAGCGTGTTTCTGGAATATTATGTTTTTGTTGCTGCAAGTGCTTTTTATGCAGTTTTTGCAAAGCTACATGTGGAAGGAAACTGTGACCGAGGACAAGCTGATGGCATAAGATGTAAGTACAACTCCTCCGGTTTCATATGCAAAAAAATTATTGCGCTAGCTCACGTGGTTGCAGAGCTACCGGGATTTAAAAATAGTTACGCAAAACGGAGCGTGCCGCTCTGACCGGTTTTAAAGGGTTAAGACACGTGGGGATCGGGCTCTTCAGGCACCGAGGCTGTGGGACTCTCTGCTGTTGTCTTTACGCTGTCTAGACTCTACTGACTCCTTTAAAAAGCAGCTGAAGACATTTTTATACAAACGGGTTTTTAATTAATTTTAACTTGTATGTCTGATCTTATTGTGAAGCACTTTGTGATTTTTATCTGTGAAATGTGCTATATAAATAAATTTTACTTACTTACTAAAATATGAAGCTCGCGATCATAATCCACCGCTCTCTAATCACATCCAGTCACGAAACACAAAAACGTCTGTTCTCATAACAGGACTTCAGAAACATAGTGGCCATGTCCATCTTTTATATACAGTTTGTGACCAAACCAGTGAAAGTTGGTACAGGAAGAGGAAGAAGACCAGTTAACATGGTCTATACGGGGGTATCAAATATAAGGCCTGGGGACCAGAATCGACTCGATGGTTCTGAAGAAAGTGAAGATTTTGGACTTTTATCTGTATTTTTAGATAAAGTCTTACAGCTTTTGCTAATAATGAAGACCTCGCCCACGAACGTTCATACACCCAAGTAATACGTAAACAATGTTTTTCACTACCTACTGTGGAAATCTCAGATTTTAACAGCGGGTCTACAGTCTGTGTGTCTCTGAGAGTGCGAGCAGTATGGAGGACCCGGGGAGGAGCAGTTAAGGTTGGCGGGGTTCCCGATAAACACAAACAAACCTGGACGTGTAAACTGGAATGTTTCCCATTCCCGGGCTCCCTCCCGCCAAACTACAGAGCGGCCGAGCTCTCCGGCACAGATGCTGACAGCGGGCAGATCCCGGAGAGCTGAAACGGTGATCTGGGTGGGTATGAGAGCGCTGTGGGTTAGCGCTGGTTCTGTGGAGGCTGCAGCTGAGAGGCTCAGAGCTGTGGGATTGTGGGATTGTGTCAGGCTGAAAGGGGATCCAGCACAGGGCAGAGAAACACAGCAGCTCCCCCTCACTGCTGGAGCTCACCGCTGACACGCTGCCAAGTTCTCAGGGCTCACACACACACACACACACACACACACACACACACACACACACACACACACACACACACAAGTACATATTCATGCAGGGGTGAAGACACAGTCACACATGCGTGCATAGTAATACACACACACACACCCACACACAAGTACAGCCTCACACTTCAAATATGAGCTCTGCTGAGTTACTAAAAGCACACATAATATCCTCCGCCGTGCTCCTCGGTGACATTCCCGTCTTTTTTTCCACAGTACTCAGAGATAGAGGGAGACGGGAGGGAGGGAAAGGAGCAGAGACATTTTACCAGGAAAATGGATTTCTTTTGTTCTGATTCGTCTCATCCCCGCAGCCAGCGAGCTCAAACGCGCTTTCTGAAAAGCAACAGCTGAGTTTGAGGAAGAGCAGGGTCACGCATTTGTTAGAAAATATTCTAGTTTTTAATAAAATGTATATCTGCCTGCATGAAGACATCTGAGCCGAGTTGTGTTATGTATGGTGTTTCACTTCTTTTCCAATACTTAGACATGAACATGGCGTCTGTCAGAGGGTCGGCGTTATCGCAGCATCAGGCGTTTCAGTGAGCGCCGCAGGGTGAGGTTAAGTTTGAGAGATCTGATCGTCAGCACTGTTGTCTTTAAGAATCGTCCACAATCATTCCCAGACTGTAAGTCTTCCAGTTTTAAGACATGCGCTGGGATTACGTCACCTTTGATCCTGTTAAATCAAAGTTTAACAGGAGTTTAACAGAACAGGAGACACGAGGCACACTCGGACGAGGACGGGACTCAACAACAAGGAGGAAGACAGAAACAGGAAGTGGAAACAAGAACAGCGTAATGAAACAGGAAGACTGGTTTCTGCTCCTCTCTGCTGCAGAAACAAACAGTCAAAGAGCTCAAACTGCTTTTGCTTGTTTCATGAATATAAACCGCGTGCAGAACTACAGCTGGCACCTCCTGGACTACAAATCCAGGAACTCTTGGATCTGAAATATTTTCCTGCTGCGATCACAGGGAGTCAGAGGAGGAAAAGCACATGGACGTCTGTTCGGGGACGGGTTTGACCTGTTGGGACCCGTCAGGGTGAGCCATCAGCCAGCTGTCCAGTCCTTCTCCTTCCCGTGATAAGTTCCAGACTGGCTTTCACTCCTTGTCACCCCCCCTTACACTCACAAACCCCCCGCCTAAAGCCTGCCTCTGCACTCCCTTCATCCCTCCCTCCCTGGCTTTTCTCCCCTGTGTCCCATCGCCGCACATCATCAATACCCCTCAACTCCTCGGTGCACCCCCCTCCACTACCCTTCAGCACCCCTCTGGAACCCCTCACTTCAAAAGCCTGCCAGCTTAACATGTCATTGATTACAGCAGGAGGGGCCTGCAGCCGTAGGCTACGTGGAGGCGGTGGAGGTGGTGAGGCTTAGCAGCAGCCATCTCTAACTGCCGGGGAATCACACACACCATCAGGAAATCAAAAAAAAGCCACCCCACTCAGATCTCTCACACGTATCCATTATGTGTTCTGTAGTGCAGAAACACTCACAGCGTCCCGCTTTTATTCAATTATCAGTGCTGGAAACAGATGGAATGCAAACACTGATAACAGCGCGAGCGGCACTGAGTCATCGGCTTCCTCCGAGAATCATCAATCATACGATCGTTTTTCAAGTGTGATGGAGGCTGGCGCTCTGCTCTGCCAGCGTGGGGAGTGCGCTCTGCCAAATAAAGTGCCTCAATGCTTTTAATCGTGCAACTCGTAACTGGGACGGTTCCCAGTAAGGTGCGGTCATTGCCCCAGTTTGAACCTCTGTGCATCGTCCGTCTCCTACGATCAGCTTCTTAAACCCGACGTCGTTAACCGATTCCAGCTCCAAATCCAGATGAGATAACAATTCTTTGAGCTCCAATAAAACCTTCACCTGTTCACCTGGCTGTCGCAAGAAAGTTCAACCTCCACGAGAAACCTCCAAAAAAGACTCAAACATGCTGAAGATGGAAAACTGAACAGCAGCAACAAAGTCGGGTCACCTGATGATGTGGTAGCTGGTGGCTAGCTATGGCTAGGCTAACATGAGCACATGAGGACAGAGTCCTCGGTAGGGATGGGTACTGGTATCCAGTTCTGTCATAAACGGTAGTAACCAGACCGAAAAGCAGCGCACATTTCAGTGCTTTATTTTCCTGAGCTGTGATACACTTTAGATTCTAGCCAATCATTTTAGTTTCCGAGGATAGTAGGCGGGCCCAGGTACGTACGTTCTTTTAGAGCAGAGCTACAGATTAAAAATGCCCAAGGCGAAGCGGTCAAAGTCTGGCTGTACTTCACAGCAAAAGATGCAAACTCAGCAGCTGCAACAAGTGCTTTAAGCTGATACTGTGATGCTGTCAAAGGAGGTAACACCTCGAATCTGATGAAACACCTGGCGACGCATAGCGTTTTTTAAAAGCCGAGAAATGCGCCGTATTTGATAGCTTGCTGCGAGACCTCACACCGAGAGGTTTTTGGACAAAGTTTGTGTTTTTTCCATTGTTTAAGCTGCTTCCAGCCAAGAGTGATACCATATATGCCCCATAGCTGCAGAAAAGGCTAACATTGTTATCTTTTTACAAAAAAACAGCTGAACATGAGAGGTTTTTGGACAAAGTTTGTGTTCTCCATTCTCTAAGCACCGGCACCGTTTCAAAAGTACCGGTTTGGCACCGGTATCGGATAAAACCTAAACGATACCCATCCCTAGTCCTCGGTGAGAAACGTTATCATACGGCAGGAACAAGAAACCAAACCTGCATCCACAGTGAGGTCAGTCATTAATCTGGTGGTTTGCATCATTTGCTCAGAGGTTCACAGGCAGGTTAGCGTGACGCGGCGGTCTTTAGACAGGAAACAAACCAACCCACCTGTGATAATGCAAACTTACACACAAATTTAACTTAAAGATATAAACATAAAAGAGTGAAGTTGATGCTTTCCTGACACTGCACCATAAACTTTTAATGCTCAAAGGTCAGAGATGAGATATGATTGTTTAGATGTTTGAAAAAGCTTAACAGAAAATCAGAATGTTTATTTAAAGCTATGGTTTTAGTTTCTAAATGTTGGAAAAACGCGACCCTGCAGCCGTCGCTGGTGTCCTGATGCACATTAGGAGGTTTATATTAGAGCAGATTGTGCCTGTAGAAATGCATGAGTGTTTCTGAGAGTGCAGGACCACAGGGTGGTCCCCCGGTCCACCTGCACACACACAGACGTGGTCACGGACTAAAGGTATGCACAAATGCACATTCCCGGGTTGGACATGTGGCGGGCCACCCAGACCTCCTTTTCCTCTAAAACACATCTGGTAGCTCCATTAACGCAGCACAGGGGAGAGTTCCTCCCTCCGTCTCTGCCCAATACCGGCTCATGTAGAGCACGCCACCTCCACGGAGGGGCTAATTGGCCAAATGAGCTGTTTGCACACAGTCAGCTGTGTATGTCAACAACCTACTTAACAGCGATTACGCCGTGAGCGATGATGTTTTAGCACCGTTTTTCCCCGGCGCAGAAACATTTTCCGTCTTATCTGTGCATCAGTCTGTTTTCTGCATCAGTTGAGCAGCAGAGCTGTTCCAGAGTGCTCTCGCAATGCGTATCAAGTCTTTTTTAGCACGCCTACGCAGAGTCTGTTTATTCATGAGACAATAGCAACCACACAAATCCACCTCTCCCTTCAGATATCTGGTCCAGTCATCGTCACATCTACGGAGCACAAGCTGTACTCACGCTCAGGTGGCTCATCGTGTGGCGGCCCTATCCTGTTCTACACAGGCAGGGAAACAAAAAAAAGCTCCTCTCCCACCAGATATTTGATCCTGCTGCCATTTAAAGCACACCATCCGCTTTGGTTCATCCATCAAGATGCAGCGCTGCAGTTTGGAAGCACAAATGGAAGGAAGGCCGAGCTTCGGGGTTGGTTCAGAGAACCTAAAGCAGAGGCGGTAACTCCTACATGATTTCAGCACACAAATCAAGTTTTTCACTGCAGGGTACGATTGTCTTCAAAAATAGCAAATTATGCTCGACACAGAGTGATTTCAGCATTTCTAAAGGCAGAGATGTCCCCTGCCACAGCGCCGTATTGATTTAAAGTTGGAGAAAAGTTAAGTGCAGCTGGTAACAAATGTGCTCACAGCCTTAGGAGCAGATCTACATGCATTTTAATGAGAATATTGCCAGAGCATTGTTGTAGCTGTGCGTCCTGCACTGCGTCCTGCACTGCAGCAGTCACGCCGTAACCCGACGTTCATCCTCCATCAGCGGTTCAAAACCCAGCTTTTGACCGCTGTGTGAATAAACTTCACGTTTCTGGAGACGAGACGGCTCGTTTTGTTGTAACTCGTCTTCTCATTTTAAGAGTTTGTTCTTATGCTGAATATGCCTCCAAATCTGTCACACATCTCCAAAGATGATTGGTGAGAGGTTCCTGGAGGTTGCAGACCGGAGTGAAACTGGTCACAACTGTAATTGCCACGGTCTCCTGTAGTTTGTATGGAAGACTCTGGAAAACTCGGCTCCGAACACTCCGGTTCAATTCACTTTACTTTTATTTATATAGCGCCAAATCACAATAGTAACCTCGAGGTGCTTTATATTGTAAGGTAAGGACTAGGGATGCACTGATACTGATACCGGTGTCGGGTATCGGCCTCGATACCACATTTTCTAAAGTACTCGTACTCGTTAAAAGTCCCCCGATACCGGGGACCGATACCACGATCTGAGATCTGTCCGTGTTTGAGCGGCATGTAAGGGGTTAATCACAGGCGCCGAGTGCAATATAATGCTAAAAAAAATGTCATAATTATTTATTCTGTAATATGTTGCATACAACAAACTCTTCTGTTCAAACAAGCCTTTTGTTTATCTACATATTTTATATTTTTTGCATTATTTGCATTTGATCTTTTACATTGTGTATATTGTCTATTGATTTTATTGTTTGTTTTAATATTTGTGATTGTCTGTCTGTGAAAAGCGCTTAAGAAATAAAGTTTACTTACTTAACAACATGCTTTTCATTTTAAATAAATGTTCTTAATTCCAAACCAGTCCCTTGTTGTTGTTTTTTTGTTAAATTATAGGACTGAAGCTGTTACCTGTAAATTTAAATCATGTTTTTATTAAGTTATCGGTATCGGCGAGTACTGAAATGCGAGCCCGTTCTCACTCCCGAGGCGTAACATGCCGACGTTTTGTCACGTCCCGCGGCGTTCCTGAGGAACGCGAAAGGAGACCTTCGGCGTTCTTATGGTACGCGGCGGGTTATGGCTGAAATCCAGTGCAATGACGCTCCCGCGGTAATAGACGTTCCAGCCCTGTATTCCAGCCCTAACCATAACCTTTTTCCTGACCTTAACCAAGACTTTAATGATGTTAAATAGCGTGTTTCTAAGCGATTTGAAGAAAAAGAGCGAACATGTGTAGATTGAGTCCATACGGTTCTCATATTTCCTCATTTTTCCGAGGTCGTCATTTAGGAACGTGGTGGGTAGCCGAAAACGTAATATGTTGACGATTTGTCACCTAGCGTAAAATGTTACGCCTCGGGAGTGAGAACGTGTTGGAAATGCAAGTACTCGTACTCGTTTCCAAAAAAGTGGTATCGGTGCATCCCTAGTAAAGACTCTACAGTAACACAGAGAAACTTCAACGATCAGTCGACCCGCTACAAGCAAGCGCACGGCGACAGAGGGAACGAAGAACACAGTTTTAACAGGAAGAAGCAGGAGAGCAGAACCAGGCTCAGGGAGGGGCGGGGCCATCCGCTGCGACCGGTGTTGGGTGGGAGGGGCCAAAGATTAATAATAACTAATGATTAAATGCAGGGAGGTGTATAAACACACAGGACTTGCCATGTGTATAAATAGTCAAGTCTTTATGTCTGGATGGTTCAGAAAGCTGGAGAACTGTTGAGGTTGGAGGTGATCCGTCAGATTTTACACCGAAGATTCATTTTAAACATCAGATCATAGAAACAGTAAATATCACAAATATTCATCCTACAATTAAAAAACTAAACTCTTCTGTCAGCTGTGAGGATTTTTAATCGCGCGCACGCCTCAGCCTCTAAAGCCAAACACGCATTACGAGGGCCAAACACTGACGCATCATTTCAGCGAACAGCACAATTGATTCCTCTGACCGAGCTACGAAATGAGTGGATCCAACATTTTTACAAGCTCTGACGTTTTCTACTCAAACTGAGCCGAAGGAGCAAAGTTTGAGAGCAAAGTTACTTCTGCACAACACTCGTTTACATTCACAACGCTCCTTTTTTACCAGGGAACATCAGCCGAGTTCCCTGATCAACCGTGTGGAGGTAGATAGCGTATGGATGCAGCGTGTCTCTGGGCTAAGCCATCAGAGATGTTCATCTCTCCCTTCAGTGAAAGCGCTCCAGGTCAGTGAAACCAGAGGGGAGAGGCAGAGCCGGGCTGACCAGAGCCTCCACAACTTTCATCTCTGATTACACAGCTCCTCTCTCTGGAGTCTACGCTCCTCCACCCCGGCATACTGATCAGGCCGATTCAGCCCTCCGTGATCACTGCAGCTCACAGACTCCCCCCACCTCTTCCCATCGCCGCCCCCACCCCCCCAGCCCTCTCCTGCAGCACCTAGGGTTATCGTCAGAAGTCTATAGCCCCTCCGAAGTCTCAGTAGAAATCAGCAGGGCCGGATCGGTGAGAAGGCCCAGGCCAGAGGAGGCCTTGGAGAGGAGGAGAGGTGCTCTGGCTCTTGAGAGACTCCCTCCCGGCTTTTTTGAAGGGGGGGGAGGGTGAGCGGAAGGAAAATCAATAGGCGAGGAGCAGGAGGCCTGTGATGGCATGGCTAATCGGGTTTCTGCATTAATGTTTCAGACGCTGGGAGAACTCGTTGCCCGTCTCGCTGTTCTCAGGGCCTCAGTGCAGCCTTGCACAATAAGCAGCAAACACATCGACACAAAAGGCTGCTGAGCGGCTCGCAGGTTTGCTTACACTCGCACGCAGAACAACACAGAAGAAAGAAGGACATGTCGACGGGAAGATTTCCTCCCAGACGCGATGCAGCAGGCGCCTCAAACTGAGGCTGATCTGCAGTCAGAGGTTGGATAATCTCGGGAGCAGAGGAAGAGGCTAGCGCACCTGGCACTGACGTATCAGCCGTGACTCCTGACCGAGCGTCTCCTCGTCTTTTTATCACGCTGCAGTTCTTTAAAACAACCCCCCCAGACTGTGCGGTCAGCGCTCTCCAGCTTCAAGTTTGAAAACCTCACAGTTGTGAGTTTCTCGTTCAGCTGATGTATCTGCACACATTTACATCTGAGATGGGAACAATGTTTTCCACCGCCTGCTCCTCACCTCACACTGGTCTCAGGTGACCTCATGACTTTACCTGTTAATGGTTAATGATGTCAGATGGAGAAGTGGATTACCTGAGCCGGGCCGAAGGAGCGTGAAGAAGAAACCGCCCTGACATAGGTCACGGCTGAGATAAGCCCTGAAAACTGGAGGTTGCTGGAGTGTATCAGGCTGCGTTGGAGGAACAGCAGTCCTCCCCGACACTGAATCATAATCTAAACTCTGTTTATGCCACAGTTTCGACATCGCTTTGCTCTGACATTAGCCGCGTATAAATCAGGCTGCGACAGGCAGGCAGCTCCCTTCCAGAGGCTGGTACGGGAAGGTAGCTGCCACGGGCTGCTCCCAAGGCCCCGACCCACCGCCGCCACCTCCCTTCCTCAACACCAGATGTGCTCTGCTATCTGCTGCACACCCCAGCCCCTCACACACACACCACTCACACTGACAACCACCGATGCCTCCAACCATGCTGAAATATTCACTCCCTGCTCTCCTACGCGCTGCCTGTGCTGGTCTGCAGCCAGCAAACAGGGACGTAAACTCACGCCGCCTTCGAGTGCTGCTCGGCTCGCTCTCCTGTTTTTTTATTATTAATAAAATAGCCGACTTCATCTTAAGGGTATCTGCAAAATGCTCACTGGCAATTTATCACATGTTACAAACCCCAGATGTGTGCAGCACAGTTACTAAATCTGATGGATTCAGATATTTGGATACAAAGAGATGAGCAAGACCAGAAATGTGCGATGTTTCCTTCAAGCGTTAAAGTTGATGCTAAAGGCAACGATCAACCCGCAGAGCTGGAGACGAGCGCCGAAAGCTGCAGCTCGCCCAGCGTCTGCTTCCTGTCTGTGGGATGAATGCGCCACCATAGTCCAGCTTGGTGCTGTGACCAACGAATAACCTCGTAAAAATAATCGTTTTATGATGGGGAACGTTTCAAATGAGATGTAGAGGTTTTGTAAAGTCTTAAAACACTTTGCACCTGATTATAGGGGCTGGGGACACGTCTGAAGACCCCCAGCTACATGACTACATGTTAAAATAATATATATCACATTAAAAGATCCACATCATCCACAGCTGCAGTTATTGTGTTTTTAAAGGCAATAAACACGGCCCATCAAACCATCAAACCCATCAAACACCTCATGAGCTGAAATGAAAGCAGGTAAAACTTTGTGTCTCCTTCTTGCATTTTTACCAGTTTCACCTTTTCTGGAGGAAACATGTTTGGAGCGTTACAGCTGGACGTCAGCGGTCGACTCACCGGTGTCATGTCTGTCTGAGGACGCGTCCACATCTGATTCATCAGAGCCGCTTTGTGACAATCACAGAAAAACAGAAATAAGCAGCAGAGTAGTGAAGCTTTCGCACCTCTGCTGCTCAACACCTGCAGCTCATCAATAACTGTGATTGGACAGGTGACAGTTGAAGCTCCGCCTTCATCACTGAGGTGACAATGGGCCCGGCGCTGCCTTCAGGTCATCTGGAGAACCTGACGCTCACCAGCTTCCAATAGGAAGTCTGCAGCAGCTCGGAGCTGCCGTTGTTCAGGATACAACTGCTTCAAGGATAAGAGTCTGAGTAACACGCGCGCTGTTCCTCTGTAAGAAATAAATAAATGAAATCTTTGTTGCATTCACAGAAAATCTAGTAAAAGAATAAAACTCTGTAAGCCGGTGTGCGTCTTTCTTTTATGCCATTCTTAGGCTCATCTTTTATCCACAGTCCAGCTCTCAGCAGACTTCTCTTTTCAGCTCTATTGATAACTGTCAGTCTGTCCGTCCAGCTTCAAACATCTCAGCATTGCTGCGCCGCCGTGAGACGGAGAAACGCTCGTAGAGTCCCTCGTGTGAACCCTGCAGCGCCCGGATGTGAAATCCACGGCTCGGGACCAGATCGTGCAAACCGAGGGGCTTCTTAGCTATTTATGAATCTGTGCCACACTTTTAAAATAAACCAAAGCATTTATGATTTTACAGCGAAACGTTTGTTTGCGCTCCTCTCATTGATAAAAGAAACAGCATCATATTTATTATCTGAGAGATTTTTAGCTACATTCAACAAATTATGCAGCAAACGTTGTGAAGTTAGATCATAATTCTGTTTGTACATGAAGCTGTAAAAATAAGGGAACTACCATTTTAAAATAAAGGACATTTTTTAATCACACGTTGAATTTTGCCATTTATAGAAACCTGAAACAGAGAAAACAGCAGAACTTTACCAGGACACGTTTAGACCGTTTGTAGACGGTTAGAGATTCAGGCACAGTGAAGGTCACAGCAGTGAAACACAAGCCTCTCTGCAGTTCAGTGAATATTATCACAGTAGTGCTTTTGTATTGTGTGTATTTGCTTTCCTTAAACACTGTGTCTGATGTCTGTGAGCTTCGCCCTCGGCCATCAGAAAGCTGCAGCACAGATAGTGAGAACAGGTTATAGCCTTGCATCATTAAACACCAGGATGCCGCCGCCGCACCTTTAAACACCTGAAAACACGTCGGTTAGAAGTCGACGGTAAACGAGTGCAACGTCTGTCACAGACAGAGCTGTGTAGTTTTATGTTCGACTGCTTAAACTCTGTAAATACTTGTGTCATAGCAAAAACAACGAGCTGTGGTCATTTATGATGTGACATGTGGCAGAGATACGTGGAAATGAGTCACATGCAGCTTTATCAGCCTTCTCTCTTCTGCTTTGGTTTGCACCTGATTCTGGAACGTCAGGAAAAAACAAATTTGGATGAATAAATACAAAACTGCACTGCACAGGTGCTAGTTCCTGTAAATGTTTCACAATAAAAGCGTACAGGAAGTGTCTGCTGGGTCTTACTGCCCTGCTAACATCCACAGGAAACTGCCGCCATCGAGGGAGGACGGCGTGTGCTAAACCCTTAACGGACCAATCAGCACGAATGTTTTACAGTTAAAATCAGCTTTGCTGTGAGAGAAACTCAAGGACCAGTGTTGGTCAAGTTACTTGAAAAAAGTAATCAGTAACTCATTTCAAATTGCCTTACTGATGCCATCTTAGGTCAAGCAAACACCTGTGATTCAGAGCTGTACAAATATTTTTACCTGTCTGTGTCTGCGTGTGTTTTGATCAGTGAACTGAAACACTATCAGTCAGTTACTGTCCTCACCAGTGTTGGTCAAGTTACTTGAAAAAAGTAATCAGTAACGAATTACTGATTACTTCCCCCAAAAAGTAATCCCGTTACTTTACTGATTACTTATTTTCAAAAGTAATCAATTACTTAGTTACTTAGTTACTTTTTAAAAACACGATTTACAACCTGAATAGGTGATAAAGTGATAGATCTTTCAGCCCAATTCTACTTTTTCTACATAATCATCATACAAAATGTAATCAAATGGAAAAGTCTCTTTTTAAAACTTGTTTTATTAGTTTTAATCTTTTAACTTTATGCATCAAGCAAAAATTTAATTATCTGCAACATTCTCTGACTGGAAGAAATTAGTTTAATATTTAAACCTATTTTCTGCACATTCCAGCACATAAAATAAAATATTTTGTGTGTTTACACTCAGTCTTTCAAATAGATGCAAGTAAAACACAGCAGAAAATAAATAAAGTCAAAGACTAGCGGTCCTGTTGCTCTATTTTCACCTGTAAAGCAGGAGTGGGGTAGGCGGAGGGTTACCCTGGTGCAGGTGTGCAGCGGTCAGTGGAAGAATCCGCGAGTTTCTCTGTGAGTTTCCCATTACGTCGTAGCTACTCGGTGCTTGTTTGGAAGTTTAGGGTTTTTCGCTGTAAAAAGAAGTTTTCTTCCCACGCACAACGGACACTAATGTTTTTGTCACTTTTTATGGAATCAAACTCAAAGTAAGGTCAGTACTTCCACGCTTTAAACGCTGCACGCTCATACTCTCTCTGCACTCGATATATGATCCATTGTTGATCTGCACACAGCTGTTGTCACCAACGTCGCACTCGCTTACGTCACTGTCATGAGACATTCTCGCAAAAAAATCACGGTTTTAGTAACGCAGTAACGCAGCGTTCCTACGGGAAAGTAACAGTAATCTAATTACTGTTTTTGCAATAGTAATCCCTTACTTTACTAGTTACTTGAAAAAAGTAATCGGATTACAGTAACGCGTTACTTGTACAAGTAACGCGTTACTTGTACAAGTAACGCGTTACTGCCCATCTCTGTCAAGGACAGACGGTTTTATTTCAGCTCAGATCGACCACATCATTTTAGCCGCTAAGCTCTGTTCTTTGAGAACCGTCTTAGAGCGCCCCCTGCTGTGCAGGCCAGCTCTGGTAATGCACTACTGTCAGAGTAATGTGTCATTACTCTGTCTAACTTTATCAGACGCCTGAGACCCAAAATGTTTCTCCCAGCTCTGACGTTAATGTTGTGACGGTCCGGAGATGTCACGTGACCCTCAGCGAGCGGCAGTATTAAGCTCTAACTGTTGTCCGGTAAGAAGGCGGCTGTCCTGGTGTTTGTTCCTGTCGTGCTTCTGTTTGAACCTCGCTCCTGTTGCAGACAACATGAACCCTCTGCAGGCCGTCA
Organism: Neolamprologus multifasciatus; assembly: GCF_963576455.1. Taxonomy (NCBI): domain Eukaryota; kingdom Metazoa; phylum Chordata; class Actinopteri; order Cichliformes; family Cichlidae; genus Neolamprologus; species Neolamprologus multifasciatus. Next base: position 38,985,169 of record NC_140439.1, read on the forward strand.
GTGTGATTATCTGCTGTGTTTTTACAGCTGAGGAACCTTTCAGAGCTGCGTCAGGCTCCGGGTGAGCCTCAGGGACCACGTCCATGTGTCGATGAACGCTAATTAAGCCTGTTTGTTGTCTTGGTTCACACAAAGCGTGCAGCGGATGGGCGAACGTGTTAATAGACTGCACATGTTCACATTAAAAGCCTACTTTCACCCCGTTTCTCTGAGCCGCTCTCAGATCTCCGAGCTGCGCCTTCAGTGACAATATTGATTGTTCAGCTGCAGACGTTCATTTCTTCTCTGAATCTGCTCCCAAAGCACCGATTACGTGAACTGGAGTCGCTTGAGCCGCTGTCTTTGTAGTCGTACTCGAGTCGGACCGCTCCTCGGGGGCCTCGCCCTGGACCGAGTTGGCACGACAGCTGAAAACGACGAGCTGATGAAACACGTGAAACAGCAGCCTGATTAGGTACAGTAGCATATACTGTACAGAGAGGCTTATATGGCAACAAGGCTGCGTGAAATAAATTGGCGGTTCAACAAGCTGTAGACACTCACACATTATCACCTGTTTATTTCCACATTCAGACCTTTTAGCTGCTAAAACGATGAACAACTATCCAAACCGTCCTGCATTAAAAAGGCCCTTCAGACTGAACCCAGGACCCTCTCTCTGCCACTGCGAGAGGCTCACTTCCAAATATAGACTAAACAAACAGCAGAGGCCACAAACAGAGCAGCAACCACCTTGGCTGAACAACGAAGTCAGCCCTGAAACACAAACGCTGCAGCTGAGAGCGCCACCCCCACCTGTGGACAAACGTGAGACATGACGGCGGTTTGGCGAACAGTCTGAGGGCTCGTGTGTGATGAAGTAAGTCTGATTTAGTGATCATTATGATGCTTTTTATGGCTTTGACGCAGGATTAGAGCGAACCTCCGGCCTAACGACGCCTGTGCGTCATGATGACCTGACTTCAGATTATTTTAACTTAGACCAAAAATTTTATTTGACCTGTGAACAAGTTATTAATGACCGCTTTCGCCTGGACCGCAGTGACCTCGGGTGTTACAGGTACACGGTCACGGTCGGGTCACGGCGTTGGCACATCCCCACCCGGAGGATTGGAGGAGGAGGGGGTGTGTTAATCCTCCTCAGGCCCAGGAATGCCACCGCTGGCCCAGCCGCGCTCGGGTCCTGCAGCCGGCAGCAGGGCCTCCGATGCTAATTGGAGGCTCTGAAGCATTGGGAGGCATGCAAATATCTCCGGCTTTACTCCGATACCCTTCTGTTCCACTTCCAGTCCTCTCCAATCCTCTCATTCCACCTGACTGGAGGAGAGGAGGCAGAGGAGGTGAACACAGCTGCTGGTTTGCTGCCTCCTTCCCGTGGGGGTGGAGGAGCGGGGGCGGGGGGCAACCGCAGTGTCTGCTGGCTTGATTAGGGGCCGGACTCCGAGGCCCATGTCATGTACTGTACATCAGAGGAGATCAGCAAGCCAGCCTGAAAGTCAGATGACACCGAGCACATGCACTCTGTTCCTTAACCCCCACCTGCTCTTCCTCCTTTGATTCGTTGCCTCCCCCCAACCTGTTTCATCTCACCTGTCTCCCTCGTGGGACGCCTCAGAGAGGGGAACGCTGGGGATCAGTAAGAGAGAGACATAAAAAGCTGAGTGGCGTTTTGGTGGGGGCCGTCTGGGTAAAGGACCAGAACAGATCGGGCATGAGGAAGATGTTTAGACTCGGGCGGGGAGCTTGTCAGAAGCATCAGGCTTTAGTCTTTGATGAAGACCTTTCGGTTCAGGACCTGAGAGTCACTTGACATTCAGACGGTGTTAGCAGAATAATTGTTGAGAATCTGTCCTTCTTTTTTATCTGCGCCCGAATCTTTGGCTTCACGCTGTTCAAGAAGGAGAAAGCCCAGAGTCGTGAACTCATGATCTAGTGTTCACTGCATGGTTTCCCCTTTAGCGCGTCTACACCTGAGGAGCTGTTAATGTTTTAAAACACAAACTTGCCACAGTTAACCTGGAAAACGTTTCTAATCTGCTCCACAATTTTATTCTTGGACTCCATCAGAGGAGCTTTGCATGATTCACAGTTCAAAATAATCCTTACTTATTTTATACTGGTTCTTAGTGCAGTTCAAACTGTTTTAGCTCCTCCCCCCTGTTAGCCAGCTTTCATCACAAACAGAAGATCCTACAATGATAGATACAGAGAAAACCCAACAATCATATGAGCCCCTATGAGCAGCACGTTGGCGACAGTGGGAAGGAAAAACTCCCTTTTAACAGGAAGAAACCTCTGGCACAACCAGGCTCAGGGAGGGGCGGGGCCATCTGCTGTGATTGGTTGGGGTGAGAGAAGGAAGATGGGATGTGGAAGAGAGACGTTGGCTGTGTCCCAATTCAGGGTCTGCAGCCTCAACGAACCACAAGGGCCGCGTACTTAAAGACCGCTAAGGCCGGAAGTGCGAGGGTTGTGAAATGGGACGGTGTAGCCTCCGTTGTGCTGCCCAGGTTGCCTAGCAACCATGATACTAACAGCTGGAAACGTTTCATACAGCTTTGTTTGACAGAAATGAAGAAAATCTTTTGTTCATTTGTTTGTTTGTTTCTACATGAGCTTTGATCATTCTCTGATTAAGCTCAGCTATTGAACGGCGTTTATTTTAAAGTAAAGGCTTTAAAACCAAGTTAGTACAAACGTCACTAATGTCACATGACTTTGCCGACATGTGGCCAACAGGAATGTTTTAATGTTCTTCGTTATTAAACATTTGCACATAAATAAGTGACATAATATTCAGTACTTACTTAAAGTTTACTCTTCGGGCGCCCCTCATCCACCGTTTTTTTTTTTCGGCAAAATTATCCACACCCACCGCCGCGCTGTGCATTCTGGGATATGTTGGGCCACGAAGTCTACACCGCCACGTCCTTAAAATTCAGGGAAATAAAGGACGCATTTGAGGGCCGCATTTCGAGCAGCCTTCGAATTGGGACAGCCTTCAGTGACGTAATTGGCCTTAAAATGCGGCCTTTAAGGCTGCAGACCCTGAATTGGGATACAGACAGAGATGTGACGCCATAGATCTGAGCAGTAGGTGGGCGGGGCTTCAAACAAGCAATTGAGACCAAAACATTCATTGGGAACCAAAATCACACATCAAGTGACCAGAGGAAACTCAAATTTACAAATATTGCAGAGGGAGGACTTCCTGTTCCAAAAGGGGGCGCTCTTTAGCTCGTCCAGGATGAAGCCCCATGGATACCACGCGCCTAACACACACACATCCACACATGTGCAACAGCAATGACACTAAGTGCAATTCTCGTATTTTACTCAGTTGTATAAAGTATTTTTATTCTATTTTTATTCTATTGTATATAGTATTTTAGTTTATTCTATCGTGTACAGTATCTTATTCTTATTATTATCCTGTTTTTCTAATTTTTGCTATGTAACTTTGCACTCTCCACTTTCTGCTGTAACAAAACAAATTTCCCACGTGTGGGACTAATAAAAGTTATCTTATTTGTTGTAACTATAATTTGGACAAGGGTGTCATTGTGGGAGGACATCCTGTCCTAAACCCTTAACCGACCAATCAGCACACATTAGCAGGAATGTAGCAGGAAGCTGTCGTCAAGAGTTATTTTAGTTCAGTTCAGACACGTTGTGACAATGACAAAAATATAATAAATGATTATTGTCTGGAAGCAGGTGGAAATCATTATTTTAGACGTTAGCTTCATTCACTGAGAGTCATTAGAGCGCCCCCTGCTGCACCGACGCAGTCGGAGCCTAGAACAACCTCTAGAAGCCCCCTGGTGGTCATCCATGGTCACTTCCATGTTAGCTTTACAGCACACTACCTACAAGCCAGAACTGTGTGCTTCAGAGTACCATATCAGGACACTCTGTGACATCATACATATGCAGGAGCAGAACAGCTGTGACAAACGTTCTTCTATCATAAGGGTTACTTGTGCACGCACCGACCTCATGAATAGAAACTCTGGCCGTGTTTAACATGAACATCGACCACCAGAGCAGGAGATCGATGACAGGAAAAGCAGAGCAGAGCCACTTTAAAGTCTGAAGAAAGAAACGGGAACTGTGTTTGACTGTGGCTGCTCCTCTGTTCCCTCGATGTGATTCATCTGTTTCTGCAGGGCGACGCCCTCAGCCTCCCCTCAGCTGTGTCCTCCCTGAACTCTGACCGATGCACGTGACGAACAGACGGGGAATACGACGAGTCCTCGGCGGGCCCTTTTTGGACATACTGAGGCATAAATTAGTCTTTTCTCTCCCCAGGTCTCCCTCTCATCTCCCTCAGGTCCATTTTGTGATCCAGCAGCACATGGCCACGAAGAAGTGTCGAGTGTCGAGCAGTCCGTCCTCGCAGGACTGCCGCACACTGCGCTTCCTGCCCGAGCCATACCTCACCACCGCCCCTCTGCTCTTCCTTACCCTCAGAGGAAGTCCCCCTTTCCTGAAGCCATCACTCTCGGTGCCTCGGGTCAGGACTGGACTGTGACTTATGGGCTGGGACGGGGACACGCTGTGCAGCTCGTGTTTGTGAAGCAGCTAAGAGAAACACATATGGCTGAGCAGCACGAGCTGCTGGTTTCTGCTGGATGGAGCTGTGGGTGGAAACTGCCAGTGTTTTCTCTGCCTCCCCTTTGATTGAAAGAAGCCTACATTTGGTTTTATTCTCAGCCGTTTGACCCTCTTCGAGCTCCCATGTGCTTCTTGACCTTTGTGGACCCGCTGGAGCTGCTGCTTACTGTCAGTGGTATAAGATATGATAATAATTTACCGGTTTACTGCTAAGACGGGCTCTGAGTCTCACATTGCTCTTGGCATGTGAGCAATATGGGACACAGAGCTTTCTAGGCTAACACTGCAGAAAGCACATGTTAGTTACACACTTTTGTTTTGTGCATTAACAGGATTCACTGATGGCTAAAATCAATACTCTGTGACATCATACACGAGTTAATATCATGGATCACGTTCGCTCATTTGCCAGCTAGCGCTGTAATCAGCTTGAGCTGTTGGACACAGAACATACAACCCACCAGCCGAGCTCCTGTATTTAATTAGTTGTTTATTTCTAGTAGAAATGTCCATGAGTAAAATGGATCATTATATATTCCACTGTACTGCTGTTACGTGCTGTTTGGCTTTAAGTATTGATGCATGCGCTGCTCAGTCATGCTCCTCCAACCACAAACATCAATAGATGCAAATCCTGACACAATCATGTACAAAACAACTTCATGACTTTGGACAGATAGTCCGGCCACTCACCTCTCTCTGTAAAGTCAGTCAGATAGATCAATCTACCACCTGTGGTCAGCTCGCTCGGCGCGCCTCCTACTGCAGCTGCCAGGTTGGAGTACCTAAGGTTTGGTGTCACAGGTGAGGCAACAACATCTGCCCCACTTGTCTTCATATCTGGCATACAGTTTAATTTTGGAGCTAATGTGCTGATGGAGTTATACCATCTGAAACAGGAAATGAGCAGCAGTCTTCCATAAATGTTCTTCCTATAATGTAACATCACCGCCTGTCCTCCTTTGTTCCACACCACAGCCCTTCCAGTTTCTTCAGATCTGCAAGCCACTTTGCAACCCACATCCACCTCAGCTCCACCAAAACGCCCAGCAGAGGCAGCAGTGAGGCAGTCCCCATAGACTCCCATGTTAAAACTTTACAGCAGTTAAAACAGGATTGTATACACAGGACGGAGCTTGATGAGGTGTAAACATCTGGAAATTGTGGCAGAGATGGTCAACTGTCATCATTTCCAAATCTATAACACCCAAACTGGGTCATGAGTTATACTACAGCAGGGAGTACGTGGCACCAGCGCATGCTGCACAGAAGTATACTAACTATCTAAACCAAGGCAAAGATACAGCTCTTGCTGTTTGTGCCTGACAGGTTCAGCTGGGTTTGAGTTTTTTCAATTCAATTCAATTCAATATTATTTATACGGCGCCAAATCACAACAGCTGTCGCCTCAAGGCGCTTTATATTGTAAAAACCCAACAATCATATGACCCCCTATGAGCAAGAACTTTGGCGACAGTGGGAAGGAAAAACTCAGTTTTAACAGGAAGAAACCTCCAGCAGAACCAGGCTCAGGGAGGGGCGGGGCCATCTGCTGTTTTACTTGTTGTTCCTTTTATATACTCTAGGAACAACAAGTAGGCCTGCAGAGCGAGAGCGAAGTGCTCTAATAGGGTGATATGGTACTACAAGGTCATTAAGATAAGATGGGGCCTGATTATTTGAGACCTTGTATGTGAGGAGCAGGATTTTGAATTCTGGATTTAACAGGAAGCCAATGAAGGGAAGCCAATAGACTATGTGCACGTTAGCATATGCTACTTCCGGTGCGGAAACTCCTGTGGGGAGCTTTGTTTCCGGTGTCCTATTCGCGTCCTGTTTACGGTCCAAAACAAGTTAAGCAAATGAATGAATCAAGCGGCGATTTACATTTCTGTAGATGTCATGGGCATTTACCCAATATATCTGTAAATGATGTTCATCGACTTGTCGATCTTTTTCCCCGCGCCTCAGAGCAAAAGAGAAAAGGGATTCAAATGTTATATTTCTCAGCTGTCCCTCGTTTATCGCGGGTGTTAGGTTCTAAAAATAACCAGCGATAGGTGAAATCAAGTAGCCAATTTTATTTTTTGGCGGTGCAAAATGTTTCGTGGACATCGTGGACATACAGCACTGCACTCCAGAGTCACACTGCCAGCGATCGATGCAGCGATTCTGTACTGTACAGGAGAGACGTCACGTAGGAGATCGTCTGCAGCGATCAGGACGCAATGTGACGTAAAAAAAAATAAGAATAATAACAAACTTGCACTAAAAAATCTTCTGCTCTTTGTAAATCTTTCCGTTTTCGAGTTTTGGACATGATTGTGGAGTATATCTTCGCAGTAGCGATTGACCGCAAAGTAAAGCTACCGGAAATGTACAACCCTAAAACCAGGAAGTTAGCATTTTCTCGTGCACAGGGTCTGTTAGGAGAAATCTGCTCTCTCTTTGTAGTCCCTGTCAGAACTCTTGCTGCAGCATTTTGGATTAGCTGAAGGCTTTTCAGGGAGTTTTTAGGACTTCCTGATAATAATGAATTGCAGTAGTCCAGCCTGGAAGTAATAAATGCATGAACTAGTTTTTCAGCATCACTCTGAGACAGGATATTTCTAATTTTAGAGATGTTGCACAAATGGAAGAACGCAGTCTTACATATTTGTTTAATATGTGCGTTGAAGGACATGTCCTGGTCAAACATGACTCCAAGGTTCCTCACAGTGTTACTGGAGGCCAAGGTAATGCCATCCAGAGTAAGAATCTGGTTAGATACCATATTTCTAAGCTTTTCAGCGCCGAGTACAATGACCTCAGTTTTATCTGAATTAAGAAGCAGAAAGTTAGTGGCCATCCAAGTCTTTATGTCTTTAAGACATTCCTGCAGTTTAACTCATTGGTGTGTGTTATCTGGCTTCATGGACAGATAGAGCTGGGTGTCATCTGCATAGCAGTGAAAATGTATGCTATGTCTTCTAATGATGCTGCCTAGGGGAAGCATGTATAATGTAAACAGAATTGGTCCTAGCACTGAACCCTGTGGAACTCCATAATTAACCTCAGTGTGTGAAGAGGACTCTCCATTTACATGCACAAATTGGAGTCTATTAGATAGATATGATACAAACCACTGCAGTGCAATACCTGTAATACCTACAGCATGTTCTAATCGCTCTAATAGGATATTATGGTCAACAGTATCGAACGCTGCACTGAGGTCAAGAAGGACAAGCACAGAGATGAGTCCACTGTCAGAGGCCATAAGAAGATCATTTGTAACCTTCACTAAAGCTGTTTCTGTGCTGTGATGAACTCTGAAACCTGACTGAAACTCTTCAAATAAACCATTCCTCTGCAGATGATCTGTTAGCTGTTTGACAACTACTCTTTCAAGGATGTTTGATATAAAGGAAGGTTGGAGATTGGCCTATAATTAGCTAAGACTGCTGGGTCTAGAGATGGCTTTTTGAGTAAAGGTTTAACTGCAGCCACCTTGAAGGCCTGTGGTACATAGCCGATTATTAGAGATAGGTTGATCATATATAAGATCGAAGAATTAATCAATGGCAGGACTTCTTTGAGCAGTTTTGTAGGAATGGGGTCTAAAAGACACGTTGATGGTTTGGAGGAAGTAATTATTGAAGTTAACTCAGAAAGATCGATTGGAAAAAAAGAGTCTAACTTAACATCAATGAAACTAAGAGTAGCTGTAGATAATATTACATCTGTGGGATGATTATTGGTAATTTTTTCTCTAATGATAAAAATTTTATTTGTGAAGAAGTTCATGAAGTCATCACTAGTTAACGTTAAAGGGATGGTTGGCTCAACAGAGCTCTGACTTTTTGTCAGCCTGGCTGCAGTGCTGAAGAGAAACCTGGGGTTGTTCTTATTTTCTTCAATCAGTGATGAGTAGTAAGCTGTTCTGGCTTTGCGGAGGGCTTTCTTATAAAGCAACAAACTATTTCTCCAGGCTAAATGATGATCCTCTAAATTTGTGACACGCCATTTCCTCTCCAGATTACGAGTCATCTGCTTTAGGGTACGTGTTTGAGAATTATACCACGGGGTCAGGTACTTCTGATTAGAGACCTTAGTTTTCACTGGAGCTACAGTATCCAGAGTCGTACGTAGTGAGGAGGTGAAATTATTAACAAGATAATCGACCTCTGTTGGGGTAGCGTTCAGATAGCTGCTCTGCTCTGTGTTGGTACAGGGCATTGACGATGATAACAGTGGCTGGATTATATTCTTAAACTTAGTTACAGCGCTTTCAGAAAGACATCTACTGTGATAAAGTCCACTCTCCACTGCTGCGTAATCAATTATTGTAAATGTAAATGTTATCAAGAAATGATCAGACAGGAGAGGGTTTTCAGGAAACACTGTTAAATGTTCAGTTTCTATTATTTTTTGGGCGCAATAAACATCCTGATGTGCATCTTCAGTGAAACTGACGAATTCAGGGACAGCAAGCTGGAAGCCTTGAGCTGTTGTAAGTGCTGCGATTAGATAGAGGGACCCAGGAAGCCACAGAGCTTCATTGTGCTCTTCGTTTTTCTGTCAGAGCAGCCGGGCTGTCCAAGGCCAGCTTCACCAGGCGCAGGAAGCGTAGAATCAAAGGAGGGAATCAGGCAGAGGAGGGATGGGCTGATAAGCCAGAGAGCTGGAGGAAGGAAGAGAAGACGGAGGAGTGTAAACAGAGAGAGGTGGTGCTCGTCTGCTGTGGTAACCGGCGGTAATGGCTCTGCCCTCTTTCATGTTGCTTCGTCGGGAGGAGGGGTGGGGTGGTTGGAGATTTATTTGGACGTCAGTATCAGGGGAGGGGGACCTGCAGGACATGGCCTGACAGGATAACCTTTGACCTCTCCTCCTGCCAGAGCTGCTCGGGGTCCCAAGATGTACCCGAGGGGCCTGGAGACTCGCCCGTGTGTGTCAGGGCCCTCAGCAGTGTCAGATAGCTTGGGGCCTTTTCAAATGTATTTTTCAAAAGGGGGGGAAATCAATAAGTTTGGGTCGGCTGCAGAAACACGAGCCTGTGATATTTACTTTGCTGCGAGGCACGGCGTGTTCGCAGCACTTGTCAAAGATATCCCTGCAAGAGCGCGTTTGGTAGAGAGACAAAAATAAGTCGATAAATGGACCTGAAGTCACTTTTTTGCAATCACGAGTGGCAGCGTGTTTCCACACTCGGTAACCTGCATTTAACTGTTTGCTTGTTCTATTCTCAGGAACTGGTTTAAATACACAGCAGCAGGATGTGAGGCACAAGGTGCATCTGATATCGTCGTGTTGGTGTTGTTCCCAGATCAACATACCGAATGTTGTTGCAAGTGACCAATCAGAATGTTGTGACGTCAGACTTTTGCAACTTCGGGAAAAACCGCCGTAAAACAAAAAACTATATTTAAGCTGCGAGAAACCGCCTTTGTCCGCCGATCAACGGACCCTAACCCTTTAATAAACGCTGAGCAGAATTGATATTGTCCTTGCAACACTGGAATTTCATAAATGCACGAATGGGTTGGAGCGCCAAAGAATAACGTCACAACAATGTGATTGGTCACTTGCAAAGTTGATCCTGGAACAACATTTACTATGTTGATCTGGGAACAACACCAACACAACGATATCAGATCATCGAGGCACAACAAGCTGTGCGAGTCATCAGCCAGCCCGGGACACTCGGTCACCTTTGGTTTCATTTCTGCACACTCGTAATGTTATTGCTCTCATCAAAGCATTACAGTCACACACAATAAAATTAAAGATGAAACTATATGCATGCAAGTCTTTGCCCATCTTGATTGGTTATCTTTAGACGTTTCAGATCATCAAACTCATCCTAACATTAGGCAAAGACCATCTGGGTAAATACAAAATGCAGTTTTTAGGCAATTATTTCATTTTGATTAAATGGGATAAATGTATCCAAACCATCTGTGTGAAAAAAGTGATTAATGTCAAATCATGAATTAACTGTGATTACCTGCATTTGGAGAGCTGAGTTCAGTTTCTCTCCCACACACAGGCCTGATTACTGCCACACCTGCTGAGGCAAGAAATCCCTGTAATAGAAGCTGAAGCAGCCTTAGAGATGGCAACAAGCAGCAGGTCATGCCACGAGCTAAAGAAACAAAGTCAGTCTGCAAAGACATTTCTGAGGCTTTGGAGATCCAGTGAGCCACAGAGAGAACCATCATCCACACATGGAGAAGCTTCTCGTTCTTCCCAGGAACCCATCACCACATCTAAAGAACTGCAAGCCTCACCGGGTTCAATTAAGGTCAGAGGTCAAGTTGCAATGATGAGACAGAGCCAAAATGGCCTCCATCCAGTGCTGACCAAAACAGTCATCTCACATCTGCCAATAAACATCTGGAAGAGCCCCGAGACTTCTGGGAAATATTCTGTGGACAGACGGGACAAAAGCGGAACTTTCCGGAAGGTTTGAAGGTCTCGTTACGTCCGCACAGCAGCAGTCGGTGGTGGTGTGACGGTCTGCGCTGCGCTGCTGCTGTAACTGAAGGAACCATGAACTCTCTCGACCACAAAACCCTGAAGGAGGATGTCCGTCTGTCGCTTCCTGCTCCAAAGCTCGAGAGCACTCGGGTAATGCAATGATCTGAAACACACCTGTAAGTCCACCTCTGATTGGCTCAAAAGCAGCTGAGTCACAGTCTTTTTCGGTTTCTTCCTGTTAAAATAGAGTTTTTCCTTTCCCCTGTCGCCGCTGCTCACAGGGAGCATGATGGGTTTTTCTGTATTACTGCAGCGTCTTCACCTTCACAATATGAAGCACCTATAAAGTGAGTGTTGTTTTGATTTGGTGCAATGTGAACTGAACTGTGCCTGTTTCTGTGCAAGGCTGTTATTTTTATGCTCGGCTTGCTGCAAAGCTACTCAGTACATTCAGACTGTTATTGTATGAAAACCCCAACACGTATAAATCATATAATCACATGCAGTGTTCCTGTGTTTGCAGAGCAGCGTTTAGGACGGGTTGTGAAATTGCAGTGACGGCGGTGTTATTCCTCCTCGCCCCGCGTTCCCCTGCCATGCATCTTGGATTGCACTCTGGCCAGAGACAAAGCGGGTAATTGGATTCACATTGTATCTACGAGGAGGGGGGCGGGGGACAAACCCCTCCTCTCCTCAGGCTGGCCCATGGCGGCCAGCGTGATGGTGATATTGTACTGACCCTGCCTATCAGGGGTCGCAGTGGGGAATTATAGTGTCGGCTGTCAAGCTGAGACCCATATTCTGCCCAGAGGTAAGGTACAAGCACAGCTCCAGAGGACTAAACACACACACACACACACACTGTGTTTTCTGAGAGTGAGTGCGTGTCAGCCCTTCTCTCTCTGGGTTTATGGGCCTGATGTTGCCCTCCAGGGGCAAGAGAGGGGAGAAGAATTACAGGCTAGCATTGAGCTGAGCCGCTGAGTCAGAGTGACAGACGCTGAGGGCCGACGGCCGCTGCTGCATCAGTTCATACCCCGAAAAACACACACAACACCGATTAGAGGCCGACCCTGCGGACGACAGCAGTAAATACACAACAAGGCTGCACGCAGCTGAAGGAAGTGAGCTGCAGAGGTGGGCAGCCCAGCACATCCTGCCCTGTGATCGTTCACTCACACTAATACAGGCCGTTTGTTGCAAGAGTGTTTGTTCCTGTGCAGGCTGATATTTCATGAGCCAGTTTTAGCATGCGGTGACCCGCCTCGGCCAGAAAACACTGCAGGATGGAGCCGAACTGCACATCAGAGCCTGACTCTGTGAGCTGAGCAGTGCATCCTCTTCAGAGCTTTTTTGTGAATAAAAAACGGCTATTTGTTCAAAATAGAAACAGCACCCACACACACACACACACACACACACACACACACACCTCACCTAAGAAACAGTCAGACACAGTTTGAACCACTTTATGCTCTTTAAACTTAAACTGTACATAAAGGATGGAGGTAGCTACTGTGACTAACATGATTCTGACTTTGGCACTGCCATGTGGATTTTTGGAACCAGAAGTGGCCACATTAGGATGAACAGGTTGATTTCTACTCTGTTTCCAGGTTGTACCTGTCAAAGTTCTTTAAAGTCCACCTGAACTTGCTGCGTTGTAGTTTAGGTTCTTCCCAGGTAGAGACAGCGTGCTGCATGCACAGACTGTTTGGGTGCATCGTGGTGCTGGGCCGTGCATCAGTGCACTGGTCTTTCATGAATGCTACAAAATCCTCACAGAGGATTTCAAGCATTATCCTGGATTATAAGAAAGCAACCAGCTGCAATGAAAACCTGTATTACCTGTGCACCTGTCTCCTTCACAGCTCCAATCATATCAATCAGATACGCAAAGCATGAAGCACACAATCCTTAATGAACAAAACTGTTTCCAACAGACAACTGCACACTCACAACACCACTGAGGGGCGTTAGTAAAGACAGGTGGAGCTGCTTCTGCTGGTTGGAGGTTTAGGACTGATTTTATGGGTTTTTTTACCTGTTTGCGCTGCCTCTGGACTGTCATTGTGGGCGGGGCTCAAACTTAATACAGTTTAAACAGGTGTTATAAAAACATCCTCTCTGCCTGCACAGGTGTTATGAAGGTATCATCAAGTATATCATCAAGTTTTAACATGGGAGTCTATGGGGATAGACTCACTGCTGCCTCTGCTGGACGTTAGAGGAACTGCTTTCTTTTTTTATTTAGGTGTGTGTGTGTACCTGTTTAGATATCTTTGTGGGGACCAACAGTCACTTGTGAGGACAAAGGTCCTCATCAGTTGAAGGCATTTTTGAGACTAAAAATGTGGTTTTAGTGTCAGGGTTACGTTTAGGTTATGGTTATTTTTAGGCTGAGGGTTAGGCATTCATTATATAATTATGTCAATTAGATGTCCTCACTAAGATATCAAAACGAGAATGTGTGTGTGTGTGCGTGTGTGTGTGTGTGTGTGTGTGTGTGTGTGTGTGCGCGCGCTGAGATAAGAGGCCGTCTTTGGAAGCTGAGTGAGTCCCGGCGGTGAAACAGAGCCAGACGCTGCAGATCACCCCAAACCACTGAACCTTACATTCCTCCTGAGTCCTGACATACTTATCTCCAACACATACCACTCTGTCAGGGGTCAGCTGCTGGCACAGAGACAGAGGGAAAGACAGCAAGCGAGGAGCGAAGGGAAGGGGGGTTAGGATCTAGGAGTAGGTGCTCTGCGTCCCAGCCTATCCCTGCACCTCCTCTCTCCACCTGGAGGGAACGGAGGAGCGTAGAGAAAGAGTGAAGAGGCCTCGGATGGAAGGAGGGGTGAGGGCTGCTTAAGAGATGGAATGGCGAGGTCTATAATCCAGTTAGAGGTAAAGAGGAGGAGGGGGGTCCAAGTTCCTGTGGTTGTTTAGCCCCCAGCCCAACAGCAGTCTGGCTCACAGGTCATTGAACTCCCTTATGCTCCTCCTCCCTCCTTCACCCACCTCTCTCCCTCCTCTTCAGCCTCCCGTCGGGGAAGATTACCCAGACGAGAAAATCTGAGGTCAACAGATAAATAACAGCTCGGCAGAGAGAGAGCGGTACAGTAAGCATCCTTGTTTCCCCGCTGGTTTCTGTCTTATGCGGCGAGCGTTTGATCCCGCAGAGTTCGGTCCATCGTGTGGACGCAGCGAGCCCAGCCGAGCTGCCCTGACGTCCCCGCGGGCGGCGCCGATAGCAGGGATGCGGTGGAATGCAAAGCGATGCGCACTCTGCCGGGGCTTAGTCCTCCCATCTTGTTTAAGGCTTACAAAATTGTTGTGTAATTGTGGGAGATTTTGGAAATTATCCCCAAATGCACTGATGTACTTCAAAAGTGACATCAAAATGCTTTGATTCGACACATACATCTTTCAAAGTCGGTAATATTTGATATAAGTGCCTTTAGCATTCATGTAAACAACGCAGATGTGACCAAAGCGGCGTGATGCCGGCCTTTGATCCCAGCGTCGCGGCTTTGATCTGGCTCACGGAGTAAAACATGTATTTTCCGAGGGGGGAATGCAGCCGGGCACCGCAGTGAAATGGCCCTGGCAGCATTAGCCAAACATTGACTTAACACGCAGCCCAACAAATTAACTAAACATACTTACCAGTCTCACATGTTTAGGGCAGCGTGCCCCGTGAGCCTTGAAAAATCGAGAGCCGGTGCTCTTCTAATAATGCACTCACAGAGATTAATGTAGGAAGGGTTGACACGGGTTATGCTGATCGCCTGTTTGTGCAAGTGGAGACCGGAAAGCTTTGCAGAAAATGAGAGCCACTGAGCTAATACACCTGACCCCCACGACACCTCTGCCGACAAGCGCCGGGTTTTTACCACCAGCGCGGTCGCAAATAATTTGTGCTAATTGGCTCTGAAGGCAATTACAGCAGAGAGGAGATGCAGAGGAGGAATGCTGGGAAGAAAGTGGTGCAGGATGAAATGCATATTGATGGTTAGCATCAAACGCGGCCCTCTTTGATGTGCCGCCGTGGCGGTGTCGGCGTGCGATGGGAGGGCTGATAGAAGAAGCTGGACAGGAGACGGGTTCTTCTGAAGCTGCAGGGAGAGGTCATCCGCACCACTGCAGAGTGTGAGAGTGTGAAGAAGAGGAGGAGGACGAACGTAAGAGCAGGTCAGAGGATCAGCATCATCGGTGACAGAGTCCGCCTCCGACTGTCCACCACGCAGCTGCTCGAAAAAGTCTGACAGGACTCAAAACATTACTGCGACACTGACACTGGGTTCTTCTTGTTTACTCCGACCTTTGACCTTTCAGTGTGGTTGCTTAGAAGCGCTGCAGTTCCTCTGGCATCCACCGGGGGCTCCAGCAGACAGCTCGTGTTTACAGCCTGATCCAAAAACTGCTTTGGTCTGTTAAACTTTTTTTTTTTGGTTAATTCACCTGATTAAATTGTATTAAGGCTTCAAGTTTGCATCATTAGGGGTGTGGCCTCTTTGACTGACAGGCGGAGGTAGCTGCTAGCTAGTCTGCGAGGCTTGGACCTCTGGGAAGTCTTTCTCAAAATGTTGGACAACTTTCAGTTGAGACGATTAAAGGAGGAGACAAACGGCATCGCTGTGGAAGTTTCATGATGGAAGTGGGTTAAAGAACTTTCCTTCTTCTGTCGAGGACCATGTGCAGAAAACATGACCTCCTAAGAGAAAAGATTACACCAGATTCAGCTGCTAATTTCAATCCACAGTTCCTGAAGGGGAGAAATGACAATTATACTAATTTACAGCTGAGTATTCAATATAATAAAACAATCAGATTTAAGTTAGCCATTTACTTTACACGTGAATAAAATAACAAATACACATTGGATGGTTAATGCTATACCCTCCACCCCCTCTGAACCCGACACCCTAACTCACACTGTTGGTGTGTTCAGCTCAGTACTGTCAGTGTCTCCTGTGCACTGCATGTTCTCGCTGCGAGGAATAAGAATCATAGCATCGATATAAAGATTCACCAATGTCAGCAAATTCCTGGAGGGAGACTGAAAGTGTCGCTGGGAATTTGAAGGAGGAAAACTAGAGGGAGAAAAGTGTTCCTCTGTGTATAAAACACTGGCACACAAGCACAGGGTGATTAACACTTAATGCATGCATCGAAGCTCTGCAAAGACTCCCTGCAGGAGATGTGTTCAGATCAGGTGGATAGAAATCTCTAAGACTCTGTATAACGACGCAAACAATTGCTGCCTCCTTGTTTACTCCTGCAAAACTCCAGGAGAAACCAGAGTGCAGAGAAAGAAGATAAACTCATAGATGGTATATCTCACTCCCAGTCCAGGAGAGGTGTGCAGCTCAGCTCAGTTCAGCAGGCAGGTCAGCGCTTCAAGGTCCTGCTCTGGCTGACTGACAGTTTGCTCTCACAGGGCTGAGTGGCCTGAGCATTTCATGTGTAAACCGCCGCTGCTCTGGCTCGTTTCAGATGTCATGAAGAGAAGCTGGCGGGAGGAAGAGCAGCCACAGCAGATGCGGTCCGACACTCGCGAGCCCCGGAGCGAGCTCTCAAACGCAAACGCCTGCTCAGGCAACCAGAAGAGGTGACAAAACACATCAGGTAACTCTGCCTTTCCGGATGGTTCCCAGCCTCTCCTGCCACAGATGCGAGACGGCCTCGCGTCAGACGGCCTCGCATCAGACGTTCACGGTCGCTGAAGGTGACGGGCGTGATGTGAAGAGTGCAATGGAGCCGTTTAACTGGTTGTCAACTGGTGCCGCAGATGCCGACTGGTAACTGCGACGGAGCTGTAAATACTGATGTCATCCTGATGTCATCTGAGGTCGTTAGGTGTTCATGGACAGATGTCAGGGGAAGTTCGTTAGCGGCCCTGCTGACTTTAAACTGAACCTTGCATTGAATGAGAAAACAGTCAAACCTCTGAAGCTTTACTGAGACAAACAAAAGTTATCTTAAATTAACAGCGATGACCCGTGAATGAGGCCCATCCTTTAGTCCCAGTCATCAGTAATGACTTCAGTGATTTAAGGCTGAGGAGGGATTTTACAGATCGGTGAGCACTGACTCACAACAAAAGCCACCTCAGTGTGCTTTATATTGTACGGTAAATACTAACAATGCAGACGAAACCTCAACAATCAGATGACCAACTACGAGCAAGCACTTGGTGACAGTGGGAACGAAAAACGTGTGTAGTCATTCATGCTTTAGTTTCCCTGTTCCTTCATTTCTTACAGACTCAAGGATAGCATTAGCCTTAATCAGTGCTAACAGCTGACCTGATTGGCTGCCCCTCTGGACTTTTTGGACGGGCAATAATGTGCAATAAACATTCATTCAAACATTCATACCTTCTTGCACTTTTTAAAAATCCACTTCACTGTGTTGTGCTTAGTTGTGCCAGTGTAGGACAGTTTTCCAATTTTGTGTAAGTATGACTTATCTCATCTTACTTCCTGTTTTACTTTGAAGGTTAGTTTTCTCCTGTCTTCGTGTGCATGTCTGTGTGTGTGTGTGTGTGTGTGCATGTGTGCGTGCATGTGTGTGTGTGCGTGCATGTGTGTGTGTGTGCATGTGTGCGTGCATGTGTGCGTGCATGTGTGTGTGCGTGCATGTGTGTGTGCGTGCGTGTGTGCGTGTGTGTGTGTGCATGTGTGTGAGTGCGTGTGTGCGTGCGTGTGTGTGCGTGCATGTGTGCGTGCATGTCTGTGTGTGTGTGTGTGCGTGCGTGCGTGCGTGCGTGTGCATGTGTTTGCGCGTGCGTGCGTGTGCGTGCGTGTGTGTCCGTGTGTGTGCGTGCGTGCATGTGTGTGCGTGTGCATGTGTGCGTGCATGTGTGTGCGTGTGTATGTGTGCGTGCATGTGTGTGCATGCGTGCGTGTGTGTGTGCGTGCACGTGTTTGCGTGTGCGTGCATGTGTGTGCGCACGTGCGTGTGTGTACTTCCTGCCTTTGTTTCCCGGCCCTCCTCGCTGTCTGCTTCGTCCTAACTGTTCCCACCTTTGTCTCATTTTGCAATTAGCCCTCTGTGTATACCTGTCAGCAGGAAGTGACCCTGAGGTAAGCTGTTTCACTGGAAGCACAAAGGGAAAAAAAACTGGAATAACACGAGGAATGCTGACAACAAAAGGCTCAAAGGCGGTCAGGTGAGGAAGACAGTGAATCTCAGAAATCAGGAAACAGAAAACAAACAAAAATAAAATGAGCCACAATTATCATTATCATGTCCTATATTTGGAAATACAGGAAAAATAACATCCTGTATTTCCACCCACCTGCCTGTTGGTCCCCCCCCGTTTGGCCCGTGGACACCTGGTGACAGATTCATAATGATTTGGAGTGAGGACCATTAAAATGCCACGCGGCAGATTTAAAGGTGAATCGCGTGTGTTTAAGCGGATTGAGCTCGTGTCACCCAGAGTGAAGCCTCCAAACAGCAGCAGAAAATAAAGAAATTGGGGATATTAGCTGATAATTAGCTGCAGTTTTGTTCTCTCAGCAGTCGTCCTTGAGTTCTCTCCACATGCTGCAGCGGGCTGGGGGGCTACACAAAGTCCAGTCATTAATCCTGCAGGCTTCTCTAAAAATTTCAGATCACAGGCGGGACCGTGGCCGTCGGCGAATCCCCTCTGCCGCCGCCGCCGTGGTGACATTACGCTGAAATATTAAACACTGGTCTGCATCACTCTTTTTATGCACTGAAGCATATTTTGTGTAGTGCTTAGGAATATTAAAGCATAATTTATATTTCAGGAGTTTGACACCTTGACATTTTGGCACCTCTGTTTTGAATTTCAGCATGCGGTTTGACATGTTTGTATTAATAACATTGTGATCTCTGAGGGCCATGGCCTCGGGCTACTTGAACAAGACTACTAAAGAAAGGGATTTCAAAAGGAATCGCAGAGCAGCCGAGGGACTCGTCAAAATCAGCCCTGATACTGTTGCCCTGATAAAAATCCATTACCCGCAAACGTGAGGGGGATGGTGGTGCGTGTGTGTGTGTGTGTGTGTATGTGTGTGTGTGTGTGTGTGTGTGCGTGTGTGTCTGTGTGTGTGAAGGGAACTGAGACCTCTGAGTTTCTCCTTTTTCCCCGTTTTCATGTTTGGACCTTACTGCTTCATGATCTCCTAAACCAAACATTTTTTTACTTTTACCCCAACATGACTCATGTTCTGCATCATTATTGACAAAATCTGTGCATGACAAAAAATGTGTACAAATGGCAGTTTTTACAATCTGAAGAATTATTTTTAACCCAAACAACAAACAGAAAGAAAGAAATGCAGGTACCTAAAAAGCACATTTGAACATTTGAGCCTGTTAGGACTGATCAACATAACCATCATCGGGTGTTAGTTGTTCATATGTGGCTATTTGTGGTTCTTTAACTTTTCAAAAGAAATAAATTTGGGGGAAAAATGTAAAATCTTTAAAGTTTTTAATCATTTTATTACCAACAAAATAAAACATCACTGCTCACAATGAAACAGCTAATAAGGTGCTCGTAAAGCTCTGCAGTCACTTTCAATCCTGTGATCATGCAAACAAATAAAACCAAAAGCACTTTGATTATTTCCTGAAACTCAATATTTTTAAAAAGCTTTAAAAATATTTTTTTAAAAACAAAAACCACATGGGTCAGTCTGAGTGGACTGAAATCCAACCACAGATGAAGAACACAGTGATCCAGCTGTGCTGCCAATGAAACCAGAAGCTTTTGAATTCTCTGTTTTCTCTTGACTCTTGTTTTCTTCAGGGTTAGCATTAAAGATCGAGTTAGGATAAGGTTAAGGTTAGGGGTGAGGGAGGACAAAATGAGCCACTTAAGTGTGTGACCACCTGCTATTAAGGGTCAGCTAAATTAAGAGGCTAAGACACCAGGTGATGGATTTCAGTGCACAAACTCCACAGTTTTAGAACGACTGAACGTAAAGAATCATTTAAATAAAATCCTCGCTGCAGCAGAGCTGCACACTGCTCCACAGCTGCATGTTTGAACCAGCTTCCCGCCTGTGTCCTTCCCACCTGTGTCCTTCCCGCCTGTGTCCTTCCCACCTGTGTCCTTCCCGCCTGTGTCCTTTCCGCCTGTGTCCTTCCCGCCTGTGTCCTTCCAGCCTGTGTCCTTCCCACCGGTGTCCTTCCCGCCTGTGTCCTTCCCGCCTGCGTCCTTCCCACCTGCGTCCTTCCCACCTGTGTGATTCCCACCGGTGTCCTTCCCACCGGTGTCCTTCCCGCCTGTGTCCTTCCCGCCTGCGTCCTTCCCACCTGTGTCCTTCCCGCCTGTGTCCTTCCCGCCTGCGTCCTTCCCGCCTGCGTCCTTCCCACCTGTGTCCTTCCCACTGGTGTCCTTCCCTCTGTCTGTGTCTGATCATCTGTTCATCTAGCTGAACAGCTCGGTTCCTACTCTTCCCCTCAGTGTGCCTGCTAATCAGCACTCAGTAACATGCAAATCAAATCCTAGAATTTCACTCACCAAAACTGGAGCTCAGACTTCCTGGTTAGTGCAGTACCATCACAGCAGCCATATTATTGGTCAGTCATGATTGAAAACTATACAGTGATTTGGTGCTGTGCGAATAAAATGTAATTGTTTCGAAAAGCTCCAACAGCACAAACACGGTCCAGAGGTCCAGTTCAGGGACTCCTAACATTCAGGTTTTGATGCTTCAGCCGCGGCTTAGTGAAGGAAAGTGACTTCTTCTGAGATGCTGCCGTCCCTACAGATACATCAGACGTGTCACTGTGACGTTAAAACAGGGTTAGATTTGAATTAGTTGCTCAAAAATAACAGTAGAAAATACAAACGACTGTCCTGGTGCCGAGTGATACAAATGTAGTATGAGTCCGGTTTGTTGGTTCAACCCTTGGAACTTTTACTGATCCAGAGATTTTATTTCATCTTCAAACAGAATCAAACCTCAGTTTTAAAGCCTGCTCTTCTTTGACTATTACCTACTAATGATGTGTTTACTGGTAATGGTTCTGTAAAACAATTCGATCTGACTGATGAAACATAAGAATTAATATGCAGCTAGTAGTAGACAGGGTGTAACACAACACACAGCAGCAGAGGGGAGTGCCAGTCAAACATTATTGGGTTATGGGCCTGCAGTTGTGGAGACATGCACTCTATACGTCAATTAAATATTATCAGATATACGTCTGCCAGACACCTCAGGGGTGACATTTATCACCCAGACATGTGATACTTCCTGTGTGTGTGTGTGTGTGTGTGTGTGCAAGCAGAGCAAAGAAAGAAAACAAGAACAATCTGGGAGATAATTCCCAACCAAGGTCCATGCATGTTTTTGCAGATTTAAGCAAAATAACATCTTCTTCCTTGTTTCATGCTCCACCTGATCACCACGTGATCACCACATGCAGTGTGTCTAAAATGAACACATCTAAGGACGTGTATAATGAAGTAAAGGTTTCCGAGCCTTGAGGCCTTCCTGTGCTTTGACAAATTAAAGTGCCTCGTGGGAGTTTTAGGACAGGAGTGTCAAACTTTGAGGTTCAATAATTACCTTTATAAGGCTTTAATTTGTGCACCTGCAGGGGCAGAAGTTTACTTTCACTGTACCCCCATGTCTGAGTGTGCAGTGGAGGTACATGCAGGTTAAAGAAAGTGAAAATACAAAGTGAGTTATTGTGTTTTTACCCAGGAATCCAGCTGCTTATCAACATGTGGCACCAGCGGTGGCTGTGACACACGGCTCACAAAGGCAATTTAAGTAGTTTAAAACCCCAAGAGGAAGATCTTCGCTCAGGGTTTTAAAGCTCTTCTGAGTCCTAACACACAGACACACACTTCCCAGTGATATAAAGATCTCTGAGAGAACGCTGGAAGAATATCTTAATGAATCTGTTTAGAGACTCGGCTCTTTGTGAGTGGGCACAGTCTTTTACAGAATAGAAGTAGGATTACAAAGTGAAAATAGTAATCAGACCATCAACAGAAAAAATTATGATCATAACAAAACACAGAGAGCTCCACACCCTTAATCCTAACCCTGGATCTCGAGCTGCAGTTCTGCAGATTAAGAAGGTTGGAGACTGTTTGACAAACAGCCAAAGTGCTCAACAAATCATCAAAACATCAAAGATGGACGGGGGGCTAAAAGCAGTGAAGACATACAATGCAGAAGCACATTTAAAACTGCATTCGGTGTAAGGACCACCGGGGGCCGACTCCTCTGGGGTCTTGGAAAAATGAGCCTCCCGCTCATTGTCCTGATGAGTTTATGGTCTCAGTCATTAGTGAGCAGTGTTGGTCAAGTTACTTGAAAAAAGTAATCAGTAACTAATTAGTAAAACAATTACTTCCCCAAAAAAGTAATCCCGTTACTTTACTGATTACTTATTTTCAAAAGTAATGAATTACTTAGTTACTTAGTTACTTTTTAAAAACACGATTTACAACCTGAATAGGTGATAAAGTGATAGATCTTTCAGCCCAATTCTACTTTTTCTACATAATCCATCATACAAAATGTAATCAAATGGAAAAGTCTCTTTTTAAAACTTGTTTTATTAGTTTTAATCTTTTAACTTTATGCATCAAGCAAACATTTAATTATCTGCAACATTCTCTGACTGGAAGAAATTAGTTTAATATTTAAACCTATTTTCTGCACATTCCAGCTCATAAAATAAAATATTTTGTGTGTTTACACTCAGTCTTTCAAATAGATGCAAGTAAAACACAGCAGAAAATAAATAAAGTCAAAGACTAGCGGTCCTGTTGCTCTATTTTCACCTGTAAAGCAGGAGTGGGGTAGGCGGAGGGTTACCCTGGTGCAGGTGTGCCGCGGTCAGTGGAAGAATCCGCGAGTTTCTCTGTGAGTTTCCCATTACGTCGTAGCTACTCGGTGCTTGTTTGGAAGTTTAGGGTAAGTTTTCTTCCCGCGCACAACGGACACTAATGTTTTTGTCACTTTTTATGGAATCAAACTCAAAGTAAGGTCAGTACTTCCACGCTTTAAACGCTGCACGCTCATACTCTCTCTGCACTCGATATATGATCCATTGTTGATCTGCACACAGCTGTTGTCACGAACGTCGCACTCGCTTACGTCACTGTCATGAGACATTCTCGCAAAAAATCACAGTTTTAGTAACGCAGTAACGCAGCGTTCCTACGGGAAAGTAACGGTAATCTAATTACCGTTTTTGCAATAGTAATCCCTTACTTTACTCGTTACTTGAAAAAAGTAATCAGATTACAGTAACGCGTTACAAGTAACATATTACTGTAATCCGATTACTTTTTTTTCTTTCTTTTTTTTACCCATCTCTGGTAAGGGGTCTAGGAAAAATGAGCCTCCCGCTCATTGTCCTGATGAGTTTATGGTCTCAGTCATTAGTGAGTTTAGACTCAGTGCTCAAGCACCTCCAAATTTCATCAGATCACCTCTAAAAATAACTTTTTTATAGTATTAACAATAATATGTTTTGGAATCATCTTCAAATGTTATGTTTTCCTGACTTTTCTATTGATGACAGTACAGACAGAATAAAAACAGGCTTCATGTCCAGTGCTGATGATGTCACAATGTTACTGGTTTGTCATTAAAAGTCTGACAACTTTATGAAGATGCTCATTTTAGCGAGAGTAGACAGAGGACAAACAGAAACGGGTGAGCGAGGAGGCGTGGTCTGATGAAGCTGTAGCTTCTGTTTCACATTCACTGAAGATGATTTCACATAACTGAGCATGTGCTCAGCTGTTTTACTGTGGAAGAAATGACCGAGTCTTTGCCTCGGGTTCGATAACTACAGGCTCCGCCCTAAAACAGCGGATTAGATTGAAATCTCTGATTATTCTTGGACACTACAAGAGGTCATCCAACACATTAGGCTCCTTTTGAAGGTAACACTGTGATGTTTATCCAGTTGAATTGAGATTTGCAAATGTGAAATGGGTTGATTACATTTGCAAACAGCAGATTTTATTAATATTAATTACAAGGCGCTGCATGCCTGACATTATGATTGGGAGCGAGCCCCCCGAGGTTGAACTTAGCGCCGCCCCTGGTCTCAGTCGCTGCTTTCAGCTATGATTGAATAAAACATTAAGTCCATTTTGGAGATGATGGTCCTGTTAGTCACAGAGAAACAGGAAGCAGAGGGAGGATTTAGGGCGGGGCTTCAGTCAAATGTTACAGGTGAGGGGAGGGTCTAAACCAGAGGACACCAATCTGTTTATGAAGGAGCTGCAAAAACATATCAGTTATAATAAAGACGAAGCAGCCTGTCGACTATAAATCAGTAAAAACCATCAAAAATCTGTTAGCTGTGAAAAATCATCATCAGCTTGTTTCATTACAATAAAACCAGATTTTTTAAAAATATTAGAATGAAAATGATGAAACTTTATTCTTTAACAATTATTTAATTATATTTGGAGTTATTTTATGAGCACATTTTGCCAACCTTGAAACTGAGCAGCCATCTGACCTGTGTTCGCACAAATCAGTGAGCTAAAAGTCCTCAGCTTGATGATTAATGAAACCAACAGCTTCAAAAATATAATAAAAGTAAGAAGTGAACTGTTTCCTTTGGCCTGAACGTTAAACAGCTGCAGGTCACTGAAACTGATCTGTTTGAGCTGCGTGATCTGATCTGATCACCTAAACAAACCTAATCATTTCTTTTTTATTTAGATACTTGAATATTCATCTAGTCTTATTGTCAAAAAGGAAGCTGCAGGAGATGATCCAGCGTGTCCAGACCCGTCCTAAACTCTCCCTCTTTCCTTCCTGTCATAAAAGCCCATCGTTGTGTGTTTTTGAGGCAGCAGCTTTCAGCCACCTCAGGACTGGGAACACACAGTAGATTGGTTTAATTGAATTTCCAGTGTCCTCCAGTCCAAGTCACCAGAGGAGAGATAATTCCCTTATCCACATCAATGCGGGCCCTCTGCTGGGTGCAGCGAGAGGGGCTGTGGACCTGCTGTTTGCTGGCAGGATCTGCCACAATCAATTACACAAGCTTTGTTAAATAGCCCTGCGATTTCCTGACTCTGCTCACCCCACACCGGCGGAGTTAAAGGAGCCAAACAACAGCCGCTGAGACAAATAACCCAGATCGCTGTCCGGCTGCACTGCAATTTGGTGTCTTAAGCTGGCTGAAGTAATGCCACGCGATGCTGGAGTGGGGCCCGCTGATGTGTAGGGGCTGATGAGGAGGGCAGGACCCCCTCCCCTCCAAAAAACACTAACCACCACATAGCTGCGATGTCCCACCAGCAGGGGGGCTCCTTTTATCCTGTGCGGTCACCCAAGTGTCAGTTCTGGGCCTCACACGGGCGAGACGTAATTTGGCAGACGAGGAGAGGAAAAGAACAGTTTGAGGCAAAAACAGCGTCAGTATGTTCGGCTGTTATCTGATCAGATATGCTGCGTTTTTACATTTAAGCTATGAAAGCAATAAACCTGCTTCCTGTCATTTCATTCACTTTCCTTTGGGTTTCATTTTCATATTTCTTAGCATTTCTTAGCTCCGCTTGCCCGTTTCTTTTCAGTCATAGGTTACTTTCACTGAGTCACATGTTGTCTTTTTAATTTAATATGTTTTTTTCTCTTATTACTGCCTGCTTTAGCCTCCAGGGCTGAAAAACGTCGTCATCAAAAACTGCAGTTCCTTTAACGTCCAGCAGAGGCAGCAGCGAGTCAGTCCCCTCAGTCCTCCCATGTTAAAACTTTACAGCAGAAATAAACATGTTTACTGATACAGTTAAGCTGTTTAAATTAAATTCAAGATTAAAGTTTGCATTTTTTGGGGCGTGGCCTGTTTGACTGATTGGTGGATGGTGACACAGGTGGCTGTAGCTGCTCTAGCTCCACCTGAACTGGACCTCTGGACCGTGTTTGTGCTGCTGGAGCCATCATGTAGCCAGTAATATGGCGGCTATGAGGTTACATGCCATCACAGTGGGCTGGTTCTTCTTCTTCTCAAAGATCTCAAAGGACGACTGTTTGTATTAAACGTGTCCAAGGGTTCAAATAATGAGGTCAGTGCACGACAGATTACTCTGAACACTCAGTTTATCTCAGTTGCTTCTACTCTTGGACCTGAATGATGTCACAGAGCGAGGATATCGTCATGTGATCCCAGGAGAACTGCCCACCTGCTGTGAGCAGCAGCCAATCAGAGCAAACCTGTGTCAGTAGGGGATTTTGCAGGCCAGACTGACCTCGATGGTAAGAAGCAGCCATGAAAACTTCCTTCAACAGTTTTTGAGATGTTCGTAGTTTGAAATTTGCTAACCTGCAATCATCTGGTTATCAGACAGAGGACGGGCTGAGGAGGTTCAGAGGCCCAGGCAGAGTTAAAGATGCATTATTTTGAACTGTGACTCATGCAAAGTTGCTCTGCTTGAGTCTAAGAATAAAACCAGGAAGCTGAATGCAGCCGTTTTTCTTTACGCACTGTTTTTTTCTTTGCATCATTCAAGACTTCCTGCTATTTTTAATCATCACAAATCCTCCTTCTCCTCCAGGCTGTTGGGTGCTTCCTCGTGTTGGTTTTTCTAATAATCATCTGATAGCAGGATCAGTTTATTCGATCGATTTGAATCTGCCACGGCTTTCTGTTAATAATGACACAGGCTGTGGACCACGAGTCTCTTCCATCAAACCAAGTCTGGCTTTCAAAAACGTATTTTCAGTGTCTTTGTTAAGCTTTCCTTTGATTGTCGGAAACATATAGAAGACATAAAGAAATCTCGGTGTGTGGCTGATAATCCAGTTTGTGGTTTTGTGCACTTTCTCCGCAGCCGCCTTTGCTTTTAACTTCTCCATAAATGGTCCTTTCAGACTAAAACCTGCCTAACAAAGCGAAGTGGCAGTCATCACATCTGTATGAAATTATAAATGAAAGTTTTTGAAGTTTTCTCAGAGTTCACTCTTGAAAGCTAACTGTTCTGCGCCTATTTTACTGTATGTCACACTTCTTTTCATGCTGACAAATGGAGGCTCTTTGTGTGTCCGCCGTCTCTGTGCAGCAGCGTCTCTCATTGGATATGCCATCGTCTCTGATGTGTACGATGATTCCTCGCCTTTGTTGCCGGCTGTATAGAGACAGGTTTAAGTGCCTCGGTGGAACTCCTATTCACCCCCCCGTGTTCAGCACTCTCCCATGGCCTCTTCTCCATTTCCAGCGCCCGGGAAAAAAAACATGTCATTGTGAACCATGACCCCACCCTGATCCACATCCACTCTCCATCAGGAAGCCAAACACATGCCTGAACAATTAACTCCTGCACTGCCATCAATTTAGCCTAGAGGGAAGAAAAGAGTGAGTCACGCAGGTTCAGGCCAAGAAGAAATGGGTAAAAACAGAAGGATAAAAAGGTTTTCTGAAGAAAGAGCCAGAAAAACATGTTTTTCAGTCCCTGCAAAGTAACTGTCACTGGAGTGACAAGGAGACACTATTGAGTGCCTCCGTTCATTCAGCCGGTTTGTCTGAACTGCTCAACAAACAATTACCGGGAGTCATGCGGGTTATGTTTATCTTGAGTCCAGGCCTGCGAGGAGCTGCCTTAAAAGCCACGGCGAAGGAGGCAAGTGCATCTTCTTCATAAACTCGTGGTTATTGGGTCTCAGTATTGATTCCTGTTCAGCACAGCGGTTGCTGGTCAGCAGGCGGCTGATGGCGGCGTGACCCCGCTGTCTGTTCATCTCAGCTTCGCTTAGCCTCGTACGGCTCCCGAGTTAAAAATATGACTCGTAATCAGCCTCTTTTACAGAGTACCTGCATTTCACCTCATTTCACTGCGAGATTCATCGTTTCCAAACATTTAATCTCCTGATTCGGTTCACTTTTATTTATAAAGTCTCCTCAAGGTGCTTTACACTGAGGTAAAGACCCCACGATAACACAGAGGAACGCCAACAATGAGACGACCCCCTATCAGCAGCACTTGGCGACAGTGGGAAGGAAAAACTCCCTTTTCACAGGAAGAAACTCAGGGAGGAGCTTGGAGTTTTTATTTATATTAAAAACGCAGACGGTTCTCGACTTCCTGGTCCACGTGTTCGTGACTATTTCATATTTCATATTTCATAATCATCGCACGGAGTCGGAAAAGCATGCATAAGAGCATGTACGCGGGAAACAAACAGCAGCTTGTCTGTGGTGTTGGAAACCCATCCATCCACCCCAACCTCCTCCAGCTGTAGATTCCAGATCCTTCTACAGGTAAAAAACAGCAGCAGGGAGAGTTTGATGGCAAAAAAATGTGTCGTCTCTTTAGCGTTGACAGGTTTTGACGGTTGGGGTTAAAAGGTGAAGCAGTCACAAAAGCACCCGAAACATGCACGTTTAATGACCAACCACCAGGGGGCGATAGGACTTCCTGGTCCACGTGTTCGTGACTATTTCATATTTTGCTGCTCCACACGGTGGCAGGGTGGGGAACTGCCGTGTCCTGCAGGTTTTAGATCTCAGCCTGGGTCAACACACCTTAATCTAACGATTAGTTCATTACGAGGCCTCTGGAGAACTTCAAGAAGTCTTGAGGAGTTAATTTAGCCATTTAAATCAGCTGTGTGGGCTGAAGGACACATCTAAAACCTGCAGGACTCCAGCCCTCGAGGCCTGGGTTAAGGCAAAGTCTGTAACAGAGCGGACGGAAACTAACAAAGAACACGCTGAGAGTGTGGGAACTTCTCAGGAGGACGTGGCCAAGCTTAGGATAAGCGGACGAAAATAAATGGAAATGCATGATTCATCTTTTCAGTAGAATATAACTTTTATTTAGATGGTTGTCAGGAATGGTAATGGCTGTGCATTGTTCATATTTGTCGTGTGTTTTTATATCATATCTAACATCTGTTGTTTCTTCTTCGTTGTGTGTTTGGAGTGTAGCACGATGCAGACGAGGCTCTGGGTCTAACCTGAGTCACTAGTTTCTCAGAGATGAAAGCTTCTTCTTCGTCAGACTAACTGTGAGGCTGATTTCAGGTGAATCTTTTGCACCGATTGTGAAACAGAAACGTTATCGCAGGTTTGACAGGTGAGTTTTTCTCTGTTCCACAGCTCGTACAGCTCCTCCCCCCATCCTCTGTTCCCCTTTGACCCCCCCTCCTCCACCACCTGCCAATTAACGCCAATCAGGGCAGCGGTGGGCTGATGTGGCGATGGTGGGGGGTGGGGGCTGGGACTGGGACCACCTGGCTACTGCTTACAGCTGGCCTCTCCTCCGTACCTGTCAGGACCGGCCTCTCTGCGGCACGGAGGAGCTGGAGATCTGCAGCACCAAACGTGTGTCCACCATGGTTTATTAATACCAGGACACACTTGTTCACTCTGTGTGTGTGTTCACTGCTTCACTCTGCAGCGCCGTCCCGTTGCACTTGTGCAACAGAGATTTTCTTCTTCAGAACATATTTGTGAATGCAGAAGGATTTCAGCAAAGAAAGGAGAACGAGACAGCCGGCCGACGGCGAAGCAGCAGGTACCTCGGTCCGCTCCCACAGAGTCTGTGGACGCCGTCTGGTAACCAAAGACGGTCACCTCTGGCTCCAAAATCGCCACGGTCCTCATGAAGTGACGACCCTGTGACATGTTTAATCAAATATCGCAGAATTCACATAATATTCATTCAGTAAAAATCAGTAAAAGCTGCGCGAACGATGTAACGCTGCTGGTTTCTGTTTATGTAACAAATCTGATGTGAAATCCTCAATTTTTCTATGACTTATTTTTTAAAGTAAGTATGTGTGAGCACACTGCTGTCAGTGCAGAATGCACAGGTGCACCGCGTTCATACAGAAGACGAGCTCGGCTCTGCTTCCTTTGTTTTCACCTGAAGTGCTTTGAAAATTGGTGCATATTAAAATTAATGTCTGTGAGTGAATTAGCCTTTGAATTCATGAACTGTCAGTGTTGCACGGCAGCGTCCCTGACATCCACGGGAAGTTTATTATTACGCTACAGAAAATAGTTCCCAGATAAAGACACTATTCTAAAGAGTTAGATCGACGACGCCGTCACAGTTAAGGTTAGCAGCACATTCAAAGCGTTCCTTAAGTGTGTGTGTGTGTGTGTGTGTGTGTGTGTGTGTGCGTGAGAGAGAAGCTGAAGCAGTCCTGTCACACAGCCGCCTCGCCATCACCCAGGAGTCTTGGCTGCAAGCGTCCGTTTTAGAACTCAGGATCTTTGCAGAAATTGCGCCTGATCTCTGTGTTAAATAATGCATCCACATTTTTTTGTAATGTAAAAAAGGCGGCTTTTAGCTGCGTTCGTGGGACAGTAATGCCACCTGACAATCGTTCCCTGCAGTCTTGACTGTGGCCTGCAGGAAAGGAGTCAGACTCCTCGTGATTGACAAGGACAGAAAGTGGAGTAGTCCCACTCCTGTTTTTGAATTGTCAACCACAGCCGTGGGATTTAGGAGTGAAGGATGAAAACCGTGACTTTGACTTCAAGAAGGAAAGGACTTAAGCATGACAAGTGTGATTACAGTATCCGGGAAAGTCATTTAGGGCGCCAAGGTAAGAGCCGGTCTCAACAGGACATTCAATTATTTATAACACGGGGGA
The DNA here is from genome assembly GCF_963576455.1 of Neolamprologus multifasciatus. Lineage (NCBI taxonomy): Eukaryota > Metazoa > Chordata > Actinopteri > Cichliformes > Cichlidae > Neolamprologus > Neolamprologus multifasciatus. The sequence continues at coordinate 39,015,813 of NC_140439.1, forward strand.
GCGTGGGTTCTTTCAAGGCCAAACAGCTTACAGCCATTTCGAGGAAGGTGTATTCTCACATACTTTGGCGATACCACCACACAACATTTACTTAAACTAGTTTAACTCCAGCACAAGTGGCCTTTCGATGACGCAGATTTTGTCGCAGATACAAATGAGCGTGTGATTCAGGACTAATCGGTGACCTCAGAGCTCTGATCAATAACTTCTTGTATGGATCCATCACATCACGTGGGTTACATTCAGTAGCTGACGGGGAGGTGAACGCAGACCCCGCTGCTTCCTTTCTCGGCTGAGTCAGTCACAGAGTCAGAAACACAGAAAAATCTCCTGTGGAAGGTGAACGTGTGGAAACATGGAAGCACTCACCCACACGTTATCATCACACGGAGCCGGAAAAGCATGCATAAGAGCATGTACGCGGGAAACAAACAGCAGCTTGTCTGTGGTGTTGGAAACCCATCCATCCACCCCAACCTCCTCCAGCTGTAGATTCCAGATCCTTCTACAGGTAAAAAACAGCAGCAGGGAGAGTTTGATGGCAAAAAAAGTGTCGTCTCTTTAGCGTTGAAAGGTTTTGATGGTTGGGGTTAAAAGGTGAAGCCGTCGCAAAAGCACCCGAAACATGCACGTTTAATGACCAACCACCAGGGGGCGATAGCTGCAAAGGGCCTTTCACATAGAAGTCTGTGGGCGCAATCACTGACTTCATGTCATATTGAATTAAATGTTAGTAATTTTGTATATTGTGGTCATTCTAAGAGCCAGGCAGGATGATTACACAGCGCCAAGTTCACTCGTAACACCACGGCTCATCGCCGCGTGGTGGCGTCTGCGGTTAAACCACACATGGACAAAATACAGCCCAACATCCTCAAGGATAAATAACATCGACCTCGTACTAAAATATAATAAAGGCATCTTTATGTTAAAGGATGTTTCTCACAGCATAGTGTTGCTATTTCATTACACTCCATTCTGCAATTCTGCGATCCCTGATGTCATCTTTGACCTGTGTCATTTTAATGGCACATGTAATAAATAGAGATGGCACGATACCACTTTTTTATGTCCGATATGATATCATAAATTTGGATATCTGCCGATACTGATATGATTCCGATATAGTGTTTTTTAATCAATTAAACAGTTTTTTTAAATATCTTACTGCATTTTGTATAAGTTCATACTCAAGTTAAAAAAAACCTAAAAACACTAAAGCTATTCTGTTATACCTGTATGTAAAAAACACACTGCACCCAAAATATTTCATAGTTCAGCAAAACTGATCAATCTAATAAACTTAAACCTGCTCCATCCTCCCTATTCTGGTATTTTAAAGAGTACTTAGCAGAAATATTAAGCAACCTAACTAATAGGGTTGTAAACTCACAGAAAAAAAAAAAAAGAAAATTGGGAACCCCCCCCCCCCTCCACCTCATGATGCTTAATTGACGTAATCAACTTTAATTTGATGCAGTGTGAAAAAATGCCCAGAAATAAATTATTTTTCAAGAATAATTAAATAGATTCAACATCTTTCTTCAACAGAACTGCAGACTGCACAGATGGTTCCCAAAGGAAACAGTACTATAGCTTACTGTATATTAGACTTAACAGTTACTATATACAGTAATGGACTTCTATACATTTTACATCAGATTAAAACTTTGGGTGTAAGAGTCAGATAATTATTTATTAAAAGCTCAACATTTTAAATGAGAATAAGAAAGAAAAGTATGTCTTTGTGCCCCCTTTTCCCTGTTCATGCCCTATCGGCCCCCCTGGCTAAACATTGCTAGATCCGCCCCTGCACAGTTACGTCAGCTACGTAGAAAAAGATCCTGGTGTAGAAAGTAATATTAAATAAATTCTAACAACAGCTTATCAAGCTTAAACGTGCTGCTGTTGTTCAGCCGCTGGTTTCCTCTTTCTGGTGAGAAGTGAGACAAAAACAAAGAAGAGAGACGATCAGCTGATCATTGATCAGTTTCATGATTGAAGTAGCAACAGGAGAGAGAGAGAGAGAGAGGCAGTCGCTCCATATATCTGTTGTTAAGCTTAACGCAGGAATGCTTTACAGACATTCAGAGATGAACTTACACACTTGCTTTACTTCTCTCTGGGAAAACTTCCTCGGAGATAAAATGCTGGTTTGGTAGCGAGGCTACAAATACACACAGCCGCTCTATCACGTGACCACACTGCTGCACGTGCTACGGTTATGACCCGAGTTACGCCATGTCACAAGTTTTTTAAGGCGCTTTTCTGATATTTAATGGATCGATTACATTTTTTATTTCTCTCCGATATCCGATCCAGTAATTTACGTCAGTATCGGACCGATACTAATATTGGATCGGTCCATCTCTAATTATAAATCTATTTATTATATTTATTTTAATGCGCTGATATAATAGATATAAAAAATACAAGCAGACTGTTTTACATTAGCCGTCTTTCATACTGCTAATGTGGTTTTTCAAACAATGACTGAAGTTCATTCAGCTGTTGAGAGCCGAGTCAGAGGATCAGTAATGAGAAATTATTAATAACACTGTATCACAACCTTTAGGACATTACTAGTAAAACTTCAGTCTGTTTGCAGGTTTTTATCACTTCCTGTTTTATTTTGGAGTGTCTCTGTTGCTCTGTTTCATACCTCACCTGTGCTGTCTCACCTGCGTTCAGTCAGCCAGTTTCCCTTCACGGTGCAAACACACTTCCTGTTTTTCCCTCCCGCCAGCTGGATCAGCTTACTGCTTGTACTCAAGTCTGTTTTCCTTCACTCCATGTATTTCTTTATTCCAGTTTGATTCCATGTTATGCCGAATGATGACATGTGGTGGAGTTTGATGATTATTCCACATATTGTGACTTTCATTCCACATGAATCCTGATTTTGATGCCAAATATTCAAATATTAAAATGTGCTGATCAGAGAGAAAGCTTGTTAGACTAACTGCAAAACTAACACATTATCCGAGGGGGTTGTGTGTCTTTCTCACACACACACACACACGTATTTATCCTAACTCATGTCCCCTTTGTGCGAGAGATCTGATGCACCATGTTGAGCCTCTTTGTAGACACACAACTCTTCTGTCCCTCACACACACACACACACACACACACACACACACACACACACTGAAGCTCAGTGGGCTGCGAATGCGATGTGAGCGGATGTGAAAAGTATCGCTGGTGCAGTCGCACACTTGCAGCGAGCAGCTCGGCGGACAGACACCCGTACCAGATGCTGAGCGTGCCCTGGGCTCAGAGGCATCACTGCGAGGGGGAAAGCCAGTGCGGGGAAATAAGCACCTGTCATGTGCCAACTGAAGTGTTAAGTGCACAAATTGTGGAGGCGAGGGTGATGTTTCCGCAGGGGTGACAGCTCTGGGTCTGGGTGCCATGTCAGGGCCTGGCATATCATGCAGAGCCCCCACCACCACCCTCGCACCCCCTTGCCTCCTCGCCTCCCCTCCAGCCCATCCCCAGCCCCCCTGCTCGCCGAGGGGCACAATGGCAACTATTATTTACTGGATGTCTGCCTCATTTCCACATATTCATCCTGGCCGGCCTTCGCGGGGCCACAGGGTTGCGTTGGCCCCCTCTCCCGCCCCTCGTGTCGTTGCTGAGGGGCGGCAGTGGCAAAACAATCTCTGGCGAGCATTTAGATCATTTATTTAGAGCGCCGGGTGTCAGCCGCAAACCAAATTGCCCACATTTGTGCGGCGGGGTCTTCGGCTCACGCCTCTCCCTTCAGGTTGTGAGCCGTGGAAGGTGCATCAGGCGGGGTGTCAGAGGGCTTCTTCACAAACTAACATTAATGCCACATGAAGGTCTTTCTGTGAACAGTGTGAAAGTGCAAAATGTATGATAAATTGAGCGTGCCGGGGGGGCTGCATGGCTGTGAAGTGCTGTGGCCGGTCGCAGGCATTGTTATGACTGTGGCTATTTAGGATCATGGGAGTTGACAGTGCGCTACTGGCAGCCATAGAAGCCAGATTTATCCGGGTGTTTGTGCACCGACGAGCAGCAGAGAGAAAGTTTCGCAACATTTCTGAATTAAACACAACTTCAAGGACGCTGTAAAAAGCTGTGACCCCGGCCGCCTAATGCTATTAGTTTTAAAAGCCTAACCCAACAACGTGACAGCACCTTGGAAAGGCTTTTCGTACCACCACCTGTTGTCAAGGTGTTGGCAGGGGGGCGTGTGCAGAGCAAGTAAGGAGTGAGTGAGTGTGCTTGGAGAACAATAGCTGCAGAGAGGGGGAGAAGGCAGGTAACCACTGCGGCCTAATGGCTTCCTGATGGGGAAACAGCGCTACATGACATCGGCTCAGCACTCCACAAATATCTGCAGGAGACAGATGCGAACCATGTGATGCAAAGCAGGACACCCGGGTCCGTCGCTTGTCTTTGCCTTTGCTGCCACCTGCAGGTCAGGCTGCAGTCAGAGCGGATACAGAGACGTGATCGACCCCGCCGGGCTTCAGCATCTGTCATCGCTCACATGCAAATACACCATGCACACATTTATTATTTTTAACTGTCTCCACACAAAACATGTTACACAAATGAAACCTCAGCTCTTCCTTCTGAAGCAGCTGCTTGCTTCTTGTCGCCATCTGCTGGAAAACTCAGAAAATGAAAGTACCAATATGATCAAATGAAATAAAAATGTTCTCTCTGATGTCTCCGGCTGAGCTTCAGGCTGACAGTTACTGCACAGAGTTTACAGTCAGGGAGCAAAAACAAAGTTATCCCAAATCAGTTTGGAAGAAGGAATTAGAAGCAAAAAGTAAAAACAGGATGCTTGTTCTCACCCTGCAGCTGAGGCGAGTTTTTAGTGGAGTTGGTGAGGCAGAAGTCCTGATCCAGAGAGCGAGGATCTCCCGAGTCTGCAGCTGTGAAAGCTGTAACAGTCAGTAATCAGCAGCAACCCCATGCAATGAATCACAGGTAGCCTATGCAAAGAAGCCAGCAGGTCAAATATGTTTGTGTTTCCAGTCACAATAATTGTGTCTTTGCTGCTAAAGTGTTTAAAAAAGTCTGAGTCAGGAGACGCTGCTAGATTTTATCTACAAATTCAGTTTGAAAGACGAATCAAACAACACAGGAGCGAATGAGGTTGAAGCCTGAGCCTGACTATAAACTGGATTTCATCTTTATTTACTCTGTTGAAGGTGAGAAAAACTGGGGTTATTTTGAGTACTCAGCTACAGTCCTGGCAAGACTTCTATGAGCCAGATGTGGCCTTGAAGTTCCAGCATACCTGACATCTGGCCCCGTGGGCGAGTTTACCAGACTGAGTTAGCGCTGCGAGTTGAAGCCAAACGAAAGCTGCAGATGTGCCACATGCCCATCAGCCTTCACAAATATCCACCAGTCAGATACAACATCTTCAAAAATACTCACATCTCATCACAACACATGAGAGAACGATGCGCACACGCACCACGCATGGTGATTCAATTCAGTTTTATTTAAACGGCACAATTACACAATAACAGTTACCTCAGTGTTAGAGAGGACACCCCAACAATCAAACAACCCCCTATGAGCAGCACTTGGTGTGTCAGGGTTCCTCCTCGCTCACACGCCACCTGCCTCATTCACCGGACCTTCAACCTCGCCACGGCACAGGGGCTATGCCTCCAACCTCGGCTCAACAGAGGCTCCCGCGCCAGAGGCTCGGCTGTGTACCCCGCCCGCTTCCTCTTCCCGGAGAAAGCGGGGCACACGCCGCCATAACATGGACTATTTCCAGCAATACCCGGTGGTGAGTTCCAGTGACTGTTTTCCACCCTCATTTGCTTCTCCACTTAAACCAATAATAAACCCATCTCTGATTCATGGGATGTTTCCCTCCTGGAGGATTCTGTGGACTGGGAAGAGTTTTTCTGCTCTGCTCCCCCAAAGACTGTAAATAGTGGTGGCAGAAAGACCAGACCAATCCCTGATAAACCTGCCAGTATCATACACCCAGTCACTATTTCCACACCCATCACTCAGCCATTTCCCACCAGCACGGCGGCCCAGATTCGGCCTTCCTCTTCAGCCGTTTCACCTCCTCAGATGACTAGGGCCCGGCCTACACCCACACCAATGCCAGCTCCCAGGAGGAGGGCAGCTGCGACCCAGTCTACCTCCACATCCGCTCCTGTTTCTCGGGTGGGGGTGACTGGTGTCCAGCCACCTCCCGTGCCTGTCCCAGCGCCCAGGCTGACCTCCCTAGAGGCTTGGAAGAGCTAACCAGTCCACCTGCTACTTCACCACTTCCTCCACCTCCTGACCCAGCCTTTCACGCCCTCGCACTGTCCCTAGTTAGATTAGCTGACCTGTCCCCTGCTCAGGCACCAGCTTTACTAGCCCAGGCTGTAGCTCTATCCCCTTCGCTAGCTCAATCTGTAGCTCAGCCATTAACCACACCAACCTCAGCTCCGTCGTCAGCCTCGCCAACCTCTGTTCATTCCTTAGCTTCCTCAGTCCAGTCAGTTCCCTCACCTGCTGTTCAGCCTTCACTCCAGTCTCCTGTAGTCCAGTCGCCCCCTGTCCAGTCAGTCCAGTCGCCTCCTGCCTCCCGGTCGCCCGTCCTCCAGTCTGTCCAGTCTTCTGTAGTCCAGTCAGTTCAGTCACTCATCCACCATCCTGTTCAGTTCCCGGACCTGCAGCCACAGCACCCAGAGCCAGCTGTGAGCCCTCCTGCTCTCCAGCCAGGGGCTCCCGCACCCGCTGGCTCTACAGCTGTGGCTCCGTCACCCCCAGCTCCCGTGCCGTCGCCTGGTCCAGCCTCAGCCTCAGCGTCAGCTTCTGCTTCGCCTGGTCCTGCAGCTGCCACGCCGTCGCCCCAGCCACGTTCTGGACGTCATTGCCGGCGTGGCCGCCCAACGGACCAGCTCAGCCGCCGCCGCCGCCTTCCTCGCGGCCGCCCACCGGACCTATCGCATCTCGGCCGCCGTCTTCCTCGTGGCCGCCCACCTGAACTGTTTTTGTTTTGGACTCCGTCCCTCCGCCCTGGGCCCCCTCCACCCGCCCTGTTCTGGTTTTTCTTTCTTTTGGCCGTCGGGTGTCGGCCTGGTACTGTCAGGGTTCCTGGGTCGTTGACCCAGTGTTTTCAGTTTTGTTCATGTTCAGTTTATTTTGCCACTTCCATGTTCTCACTTCCTGTTTGTTCCTGTGTCAGCTCGTCTCGTGTCATTAGCCAGATTATGTTCAGCTGTGTACTCACCGGTCTCTCATCATCATCCTCATCAGTCTGTGTATTTAAGTCTTCTGTTTCTACTCGTTCACGGTCGTGTCATTAATGTTGATGTTATGTTGTCGTTTCCGCCTTCATTCAGTCAACCAGCCATTCAGTCCTTCAGTCTTTCAGTCAGTCGTCCAGCCATTTCCTTCCTCTGTTCTGTTTGTTCACTCCATCGATAATAAAACACCAACCTTCACCTACCTACCTGTGAGTCCAGTGTTTGGGTCCTCCTTCTCATCCACGACACAACCCCTGACATGGTGACAGCGGAGAGGAAAAACTCCCTTTAACAGGAAGAAACCTCCAATGGAACCAAGATCAGGGAGGGCCAGTGAGAGATAAGGACAAAACATAAAGTATAGAGACAGACAGCCAAGTGAGACGCTGGGTGAGCTGTAACTGAACACTTTATTGTTCTTTATTATTAATGTCGTTTTTTTTATCCAGACAAACGTCTCTCTGAGATTAAAATCTCTTTTTAAGCGGAGAACTGGCCATCAAGGCAGCAGGAGGTATAATAAATACGGCAGATAACAATAAATAAACATCGTTAATCACACATCAAACAAAACAGCAGGTCAATTTTCTGCGATCATGTGTCTGATATGTTTTGAATGGCTCACACTTAATAATAACCACGAGTAACAAATGGTAAATGCTTATTAACCATCAGTTAACAATAAATAACTCTTAACAGCAAAATGATAATTAAAACTGTTTCCTAACTAGTAGCTGGTGTGTAGCTACCTGCAGCTTTACAATTACCAGTACTCTGATCATCTGAACATATATTGTAACAGGATGACATGTAGAGTTTAGTTTTTCATTGTTAACAGTGAAACAGCTGTTATATCTAGGGATGGGTATCGTTTAGGTTTTATCCGATACCGGTGCCAAACCGGTACTTTTGAAATGGTGCTGGTGCTTAAACGGTGCTCAAACCGGTGCTTAAAGAATGGAGAACACAAACTTTGTCCAAAAACTCTCATGTTCAGCTGTTTTTTGTAAAAAGATAACAATGTTAGCCTTTTCTGCAGCTATGGGGCATATATGGTATCACTCTTGGCTGGAAGCAGCTTAAACAATGGAAAAAACACAAACTTTGTCCAAAAACCTCTCATGTTTAACTGTTTTCCACTTTTTCTTTGGTCATTTTAGCCTTTTTGTCCAGGGTGAAGGGAGTATCTGCCATCAAACAAGAAGACAGCTGCATGTAGCTATGATGGTGTTTGCTAGTTCACCTTACATGCATTAATGTAATAACGTGGTTAGCCTACTCAACGTAAATTACACACGAACAACATTAAGCTACTCACGCAGAGAAGAACGGCTGCTGCTGCATCATCATCCGTCATCATTTCTGCTACACTGGCAGGGCTAGGGGCCAGGACTCTCCTCTTCGGGTTTTTGGGGGATGTTGCTAACTCCGGGTCGATAACAGGCACCACACCCGCAGTAGATGTGCTCGGTGTGAGGTCTCGCAGCAAGCTATCAAATACGGCGCATTTCTCGGCTTTTAAAAAAACGCTATGCGTCGCCAGGTGTTTCATCAGATTTGAGGTGTTACCTCCTTTGACAGCATCACAGTATCAGCTTAAAGCACTTGTTGCAGCTGCTGAGTTTGCATCTTTTGCTGTGAAGTACAGCCAGACTTTGACCGCTTCGCCTTGGGCATTTTTAATCTGTAGCTCTGCTCTAAAAGAACGTACGTACCTGGGCCCGCCTACTATCCTCGGAAACGTAAAATGATTGGCTAGAATCTAAAGTGTATCACAGCTCAGGAAAAAAAAGAACCGATATAAAGCACTGAAATGTGCGCTGCTTTTCGGTCTGGTTACTACCGTTTATGTCAGAACGATGGCACCGGATACTGGTACCCATCCCTAGTTATATCATAGCTCTATAAATACAGTGACGTGAATGATAAAGTTTTCACACTCTGCCGTCACACCGACCGCTTCCATAGGATTAAGAGTCTAAGTAAGGGGCAGGTGCTGCTCATCAGATGGTTGGTTTAGTTTGAGCTTCCCATCAGTGGGCATCACATCTAATTCACCCCGAGGTCAAACAGACCCTCCGATACTCAAACACAACCTGTTATAATTAAGTTTTATTTCTTCTCTTGGTTTCTCTGTCATGTGACTGGAAAGTTCTGAGAATCAGGTGTTCTAGAAAATGATGTCATAAAGGCAGTTCACTGAAAACTAAACCGGCATCATAGAGTAACAGCTGACTCTGCAGCCACAACCACCATGGACAAACGCTTCATGGAGAGTCGTGGTTACCAGTATAAGGGCCGACTGGGACAAGGCATGTTCGGTGAAGTTGTGAAAGCATACTCAACCCAGATGAAGAAAATGGTCGCCATAAAAGTTACTGACATAAGTAAATGCACCACTGTTTACATTGAAAAGTTCCTGCCTCATGAAAAAGGCGTCCTGGAAACTTTGGATCATCCCAACATCGTTAAGACTCACGAGATCTTTGAGTCGCCCAAAGGAACGGTAAGACATTCGTGCTGTTTTAGCGTCACGCTGAGCTCTGCTGTTGCAAAGACAGCACAAACAAGTAAAGGTCGTGGTTTATTCTAGTGACCAGCAGGGGGCGACTCCTCTGGTCAGTAAACACTTAACTTCTTGGGTTTTGGAGCAAGAAATGACCAGATGTGGACGAGTGGGGGGAGTGCTGAGTGTTCAGCTAATTAGAGCTCAGTAAGATCCAAATAAAATCCTCAAATTTCACTGGAGCGCAGACTTGCTGGACAGTCTGTTAGTACGATAACCTCACAGAGCCTGCCAGTGTCTGCTCACGGTCACATTCACAGATGCTTCGCATGGATCCGACACGTCTGACTGCTTATTAGTTTGTATTTACTGCAAAAGACACAGGAGTTTAAATATAATCAATCCAAGTCGTGTCTTTAATCCAAAACTTTTAAGATAATTAACCGTAGCTAACCTAAAGCTTCTCTTACTGCCATTATTTGCTGATTCTTGATTCGCTTGCTGCTAGTCAGTGCTCAGCAACATTCAAATAAAATTCTGGATTTTCACAGCAGCCACATTATTGTCCGATGATGTCATTAAAAATCCTCCAATAGCACAAAAGCTGTCCAGAGGGACAGCTAGCAGCTGTGTTGCCATCCACCTGTCTGTCAAAGAGGCCACGCCCCTAAAATGGCAGACAATTTTAAAACGGGAGTTATATAAACCTTCTGCCTGTAGTTGTTATGAAGGTGAAGTTATCTACAGAGATCAGAACAGTTTGTGTATCAGGCTGTAAACATGTTTACTTCTGCTGTAAAGTCTATGGGGACTGACTCACTGCTGCCTCTGCTGGACGTTAGAGGAACTGCAGGGATTCCTGCTTGGTTTATCATCTCAGGCATTAGTTTGAATTCTTATTGGATTGCGCATACTTTTGATTATTAAAGCCACCACTGTTCTATGTTTATGATATGGTTACACGAGCTCACTCGATACATCTGCTACACGTCTAATAACAAGTAATTTCTAGAAATCCAACACAAACAACACCGATCAACATTTAGACCAGTGGTTCCCAAACGTTTTTCGCTGGGCCCCCCTTTGTTTTACAGAAAAATGTTCGCGCCCCCCCCCTTGCGCGTACATGCACGCACTAACACATCCTCCAACCACACACGCCCATATTTTGCTCAATTGCAGTTTATTTCACACGTCAAACATTTAGTAAACAATTAAGCAAATACAAGTAATCTGCAGGTAGTAATAAAATAAACTACTAACTCTTTTACGCTGCGTCCACACCTACACGGGTATTTTTGAACACGCAGCTGTTTCGTCCACGTAAATGGCGTTTCGAATCACCGAAAACGGAGATTTTTTTAAAACTCATTTTTTGCGTTTATGTGTGGACGAGGAATACAGAGTTCGTCACGCAACGTCAAAGGTGTGTGCCTTTTTCACGTCACGCTGTGTGCACGTTATTGTTTACATGAGAGGAATTGCAGAATAGCAGATAGTCAGATTAACAGTATTTTATCTTTATCTTCAGGTTTTACATGCTTACATATAAACACGCAGCTACTGTCCCTCCATGTTTTTGTTTTTTTCCCTTTTCATGCCGCGCCCCCCCCCTGCAATGGCTTTGCGCCCCCTCTAGGGGGCGGGCCCCACACTTTGGGAAGGTCTGATTTAGACCAACTACTGATGGACGGGTTTCATCAGCTCACCTCGGTTAGTGTTGATGTTACGACCACGAGTGTGGAAGTGGGTCAGGAGCAAAATGTCACTAACTGTGATCTTTGCTGATTAGTTGGGACAAGTGATTCATTAGGAAGCCATTTTTGTTTTCTATTTAAGTTGTAAAATATAGTTTCTCACCCAATAAATGGAAATTATGGCCCTGATACCCTCCCAGCCTGCTTTAGTCTCACCTATACTCTGACAGACAGCTGGAGACTCATCCTTCTTGTCCTTCTTTGAGTTGATGCTTTGTAATGTAAAGTCTCAGAAGACTAGCAGGCACGCAGACGTCCATGCCGACCTTCACGCTCTCCATCTAATAACGAATTGTCAGTATAATGGAGGCCTGATGAGGGCGTCTGTCTGTGGAGCGTCGGAGCACGCTTGCACCGCTGACGCATCAGGCTTGTTTGATGATAGCGAGCTGAAATAATACGATTAGGGTCATAAATGAGCGCGCTGGGTCACCTGATAGTCAGCGCTCGTGTTGTTAGACGAGAATTTTTGGATTTATTTCTCTGTATGCTTCCATGTCGCAGGTCTACATGGTGATGGAGCTCTGTGTCAAAGGAGACCTCCTAAATTACATCAACAGCAAACTGGCCTTACCTGAGCGCTTCAGCCACAAGCTCTTCTCCCAGCTGTGCAGGGCAGTGGAGTATCTTCACAGCAGGAACGTGGCCCACAGAGACCTGAAATGTGAAAACCTGTTCCTGGACGCAAAGTACAACCTCAAAGTGGGCGACTTTGGTTTAAGCAAGACGCTGACGTACGTGGACGGTCAGGTCGTGCTGAGCAAAACCTTCTGCGGGACGTCGTTGTACGCAGCCCCAGAGATTCTGCACAGTATTCCTTACGACCCCAAAGTGTCAGATGTGTGGAGCATGGGCGTTGTGCTCTACATGATGCTGTACGGCTCGGTGCCCTTTAACTGCTCCAACGTTAAAAAGCAGGCGCAGCTTCAGAGGAAACGCCGCTTTAACTTTCCGAAGGTTCCTCCAGTTTCCCCAGAGGCTAAAGACCTGATCCGAAGAATTCTGCACCCCATCGTGGAGCAGCGGCTGAAGGTCAGCGACATATTAGAGAGTGCCTGGGTATCAAAGGAACCGGTGGAGGAGTGTGACGGGGCCTCCACATCTGCTGCAGCGACGCCACCTGTAGGAAGCAGCTGGGATGCAGAGGAAGGACCGTCAGCTCCACGCACAGACAGATAACCTCACAAGAACATCTGGAGTCTGTGAAACACTGAATAAATAAACCTTCTCTAACCAGGTGCAGCTTTTTCTTCTCTTTTGTTTAAATTTATTGTACATATATACTTCTGTCTCTTAAAAGTTTTCTTTTCACGTGTACTGAACATATTTGCATACAGTTTTCATTGTTCGAAAGCACAATAAAGATTCTGATTCTTCTGAGTTTCCACACATCAGGAAGACCTGCCAGCAAGTATTACATTAAACAGGACACATTAAAGACATTTATATGAAAGATGGATTTAGCCGGTATTATTTTTAGTGTTTTGGCTGATGAGGACTATCTCGGCTGGTTAACACACAGGCACTGATGCCTGCTAACAGAAGGGTGGACTTCCTGTCAGTTAAGGTAGTTGAAATTAGTCACAGACTGTATATAGAAGATGGATGTAATCACCATTACGCCAGCAGAGCTGAAATTAAATACCAAAACTGCAGTTCCTCTAACGTCCACCTGAGTCTGATCACTCTGAGGGAATGAGAGACATCATCAATAAAGCAGAGTGGAGCCTGCATTTGAATCCAGAGAAGCAGAGCATCAGATTTATCTTAAACTAGCAAGAAGCTAACATCTCGTCTTCACTGAAGCTCCTGAGCTAATGCACCAAAACCATGTCAAACAGGAAGTTACAGTGTGGAGCTGTGATAGGTCCACAGAGAAATCCAGACAGAGTTTGCAACACTCCTCAAAACTGCACAAAAGCCAAAAGATTGAACCTGAAGCAAAAAGCTGCAGAGAGATTAAAGCTAGAATGTTAGATTGCACTTTCATGAGGAACTTTCGTTTATGTATGTGTGCCACTGCAAAGCCAGATCTTCGTCTTTACATAGAAAGAAGAATCCAGTTGCAGTGTTTGGAGGAAAGCTGAGACTGAAGGAGTCACCTGGATGATGATGAACGTTTCTCCCACTGAAAACGTCCAGATGAACAGATTCAACTTTTGGGAATTTACTTACCTGGATTATTGAGCATGAATCAAGACATTTAAAAAAATAATAATTTACTTATCTTTTTTCATATTCACAAACGTAAGGTTCTTAACACAAAACTACATTTCCTCAATTTCTTGATGGAATTTGACAACTATACTGACACTATCAAACATTCTTCTAATCACAAAGCAATTACGACGTTATTAGTCTGCTTAAATTAAATATTCAGAGGCGTAATTAATGCGAGGCTCTGCTTTTTGTCTGTTTTTGTTCGCTCTCCCTGAACATCCATATTTTTTCTTCTGTGTTAAGCTTCTGAAATTATTTCGTGGAGTACATATTTTATTTAAATAAAATAATCAAATAAAAAAAATCAAATAAAGTTGATTTAAAAAAAATATAAACATTTCCAGCCACCGGTCAGCTGACGGATATTTAACCGGAAGTGTTTGCTGGGGACGTTCGAGCAGCAGTGCCGTTTTTATTCTGAAGGCCGGAAGTCGAGTCTTTCCCCCGCTGTGGCTCTCCGCGCTTCTTACGCTTCTTACGTAGGCCATTCCCGCCGCGTTTACGGCCGCCTCCGAGGGTAGCGGCAGCCCCGTCAGTCAGGCCCGTTTTCCGCCTTTCTTTAATTATTTCTGTCGGTGTGACTGCGGCGGGTAAACACTCCGATGGTCGTCGAGCCCCCGCGGCACTGAAGGACTGCACAGGCTCGGAGCTCCACCGCAGACATGGTTCGCCCTCGGCCGCGGGACTACAAGGCAGGAGATTTGGTTTTCGCGAAGATGAAGGGATACCCGCACTGGCCGGCCAGGGTGAGTCTGGGATGGGAGCGCGGGAGGCGGGGTCGGTGCGCGCGGTCCTGCCGCTGCTGCGGGAGCGGAGCCGCATTCTCTGCGCATTTGCGGCCCCGGGCAACGTCGGTGTGCGGGCATCTTACACCGAGTTCGGGGCCCTTAGCAGGGCTCCATTTTCTGCCAAACTGCGCTTCTCTCCGCGGCTCCCAGCTTCGCACTGCATGCGTGCGTGCGTGTGCGTGTTTTTATGTGTTTGTGATGTTAAACATGCACATGACCTCAGGTAACCCCGCTCACGCGCCGTTTTTCTCTCGCTGCTGTCCCACATCACTAAAACGAGCCCGTGCTTCAAACAGCTGGCTCGTGTATACCTGTATGTATACCTGCCACTCACGCAGCACGAGTGACCCACGGCCCCTGCAAGTCCTCACATGACTGCATTCACATAATGCATGAATGCACATTTATTTTCCTGCAGTCAGGAGTGACTGTGCACACCTGTGCTCACCTGGCGATGCTCAGGGACCGTGTGCAGGATGCTGATCCAAGTCTAAGAGAGAAAGTTTGGACCCTGTCAGGATGGTTTTGCTGTTTGAGGTTTGATCAAAGGTTCTTTTATAAAATGTGAGATAAAATCCTGACAGCAGGTTCAGGATGTTACCGACGTGATGGGCTCCTACAGTGCTTCAGCTTCCACCCTGCAGAAGGTGCAGCGAAGCACAGCGATATTTGTTATGTCCTCTAAAGTTTAGGAATATTTGACTGTAAAAGTGGATGAACGGGACACGCTCCACCCAAACTCCTGTCATTTCACAACAGAAGCTCTGATTCATGTCAGACTCGTGTGTCAGTGGGCAGGAGGTTCCTCCGTGCACAAGCAAAGTTTAAACACAAATGATTCATATATGAGAGCGTGTATGGATTCATCTACTCTTAGAGAGGTTTGACTGGGATTGCCAGAGGAACACCGACCCATTGGAAAGCTCTGACTGTACTGAAGGGTGGCTGTGGCTCAGGTGGTGCAGCAGGGCAATACTAATCAGAAGGTTGCTGGTTCAGTCCCAGTCTGCTCAGGTTGACATGCTTCCCTCTGGTGCATCCATCAGAGTTTGGATGCTAGAGCATGGAAAATGTGCTTTAAGTGCTCTGAGTGCAGAAGAACTCGCTATACAAGAATCAGAGCACATATAACATGTGGCTGCATCAGGTGGTTGAGTAGTGATCAGCTGATGGATAATGGCACAGAGAAAAACATGTCACTGTAACGTCTATTGGGCTGTTTCTCTAAAGCACGGGTGTCAAACATACGGCCCGGGGGCCTGTGAAAGTGTCGGCCTCATACCTTTGAATGGTTCTAGTTAGATGGGTTCTTGGTCCTGGGTGGAGGACTTCTCCATCAGTGTCCTCAGACTGCAGGTACTTTACTCACAGCATGTTTTCAGGAAGCTCATCTGTTTCTAATCTGACAGCACTCACATATAATTTATTGTATTTTTTATCCTCCCTACTTGTTTATCCATCTCCTGCTGTTTGTCCGAGTCGTTGCAGTCTAAGCAGCAGCGCTTCAAGCTCCCCGCCCACCTCCTCCACCTCACTGAGGCAGATTTTATTTACACAGCACCAAATCACAACAACAGTTGCCTCAAGGTGCTTTATATTGTACAGCAGACCCTACAATAATACGTACAGAGAAAAACCCAACAATCATATGACCCCCTATGAGCAGCACTTTGGCGACAGTGGGAAGGAAAAACTCCCTTTTAACAGGAAGAAACCTCCAACAGAACCAGGCTCAGGGAGGGGCGGGGCCATCTGCTGTGATTGGTTGGGGTGAGAGAAGGAAGACAGGATAAAGACATGCTGTGGAGGAGAGACAGAGATTAATAACAAGCATGAAACAGTGCAGAGAGGTCTGTGAACACATAGTGAGTGATGGAGAAATAATCTCCCCAGCGTGGCCTGGGTCTGCCCCAGGGTCTCACCCCCCGACATGCCCAGAACACCTCACCTGTGAGGCTCCACGCTCTGAATCACCTCCCCATCGTGGTGGAGGAGTTTGTGTGCCTTAGTCCCAGGTGAAGAGTTCACCTTCGGGTGGCTGTAGCTCAGGAGGTAGAGCTGGTCAAGGTTGGTGGTTCGATCCCTGGCTCCTGCATGTCAAGTATCCTTGGGCAAGATACTAACCCGAACTTGCTCTCCGATGCGTCCATCGGAGTATGAATGTGTATGGATGTCGTTAGAAAGCACTATGTATAGATAAAGTGAATGAGGCCTGTTGTATGCCTGTGAAGCATCAACATCATGAGTACCCTGCTCGGGGAGGGTGTGGCACTCTGTGGGCCTAAAGAAGCATCATCACTGCCCACAGGAGGCGCTGTGGGGACCGGGGGTTGGATCTACATGTATTTAATTATTTCATTTTAGCTGCTGAAAATTTATAGTGTGAAACTCCTCTAATGAAACATGAGTAGTGTCAGCGCCTTGCTTCATTCGTCCAACACGCTGTTTTATAACCAAACGCTCGTTTTGTTTTTATCTCTGCGTTTCGTGTCTGTTCTGTTTCCTGTAGAGAAATTTCTTCATTGAAACTCATGAATGTGTTAAAAATCCTCAAAGATAGAAACGATGCTTCTGTAACTGTTACTTTATAAATAAAGTTTGTTGTTTTCATCCTACCTCCTCCAACACGCTGACCTCGCTCCAGGCTTCTGTGACCTCGGTTGGTTATCGCTCTGATAAATATTCACTTTCTCTCTCTGCTTCAGATTGATGAGCTTCCTGAAGGAGCCGTCAAGCCACCTGCCAACAAATACCCCATCTTCTTCTTCGGGACCCACGAAACGTACGCACCTTTTTATTTTTCAACTTGTGTTTACGAGGCGAGCGGCAGCTGCAGCGCTCGGGTCCACGGGCCGGGAATCACGATATTTGATCCGAAATAAATCCAACTCGTGTTTGGCCTCCTACGGAGGGCGGTCCGTGGAAACCGGCTGCACAGGAGTTAAAATGTGTGTACACTCATATCCATGATATTAGCAGATTTATCGATTCATTGGCGTTTGTCTCGCTTTAACGTTCCAGTTGTAGATGATTTGAATTATTTACATGCTGAATTTTGACCTTTCCTCAAAACAAAACCACCAGAACTTTAATAAAACTCCAACTGAGAAAGTTTTTAAAGTCTGTGTTTATTTACTGCAGCATATAATAAAAATAATACCAGAATATAATTATATAGAGCATGAAAACATATCAACATGATGCACAGACCTTACAGGTAACACAGACTGGCTTTATACTGCTGCGTAGCTTCATCTGTAAACACATATACAGATGTTTTTGTTTATTTTCAATATTTTGTTGTACTTGTTACAATGGCAATAAAAATATTCTGATTTGTGGATCCGTTGTGTTCACCTGAAAGATTCCTGGTTTCAACCAGATTCCTGGGATTTAGAATCTCTGGAAGAGCCGTTCCATCCCTGATGAGTCATCTTTGAATATCAGGAGATTTATGCTTAATAGCCACACAGTGAAGGAACTGAAAGAGTTAAAAGATCAACATTTAAACACAGAAACAAAAAGTACTCAAGTACATGTACTTAGTTACTTTCAGTCTGGTGCTATCCATGCTCTCATCCAGTAAGATCAGCCCTGCTCATCACACATGATCACACACACTGTATATAAAAGATGGACATAGCATTGTCTCTGGTGTCCAGCAGGGGGCGCCTCCTCAGAAGTCTGAGAAGTAAAGAATGAATCTTGACGTTTGTTTTGTAAATAACGGTCCGGCTGGAGTCGGGAAGGAGACGAGGATCAAAAGAGGGAGCAGGCTCCACCGTGTGGTCATATTCAGCCGTCACACTTTACAAGTCAAATATTTATGGAGCTTCGTTTTCACTAAATTATCAAAAATATCACCAACCGGCGATGGAGCCGTCCAGATCGTCTCCTCAGAGCCTCGTGAAAACGCCGCATGTTCATCAATCAACTTCAGATGATTCAGTAAAGCCGCTCTGGATGTTTTTAATTATGATAACTGAAGTAAACCTGTCCGCTTCTTCTTCTGCGTCTTTTTCAGTGCATTCTTGGGTCCAAAGGATCTTCTTCCCTACAAGGAGTACAAAGACAAATTTGGCAAATCCAACAAGAGGAAAGGATTCAACGAGGGCCTGTGGGAGATTGAGAACAACCCCGGAGTGAAGTTCACCGGCTATCAGGTCAGTGGGCGCATCGTCGCATCAGAGAGAAGGAAGCTTCAAAGAAAAGCCTTTCACAATAAACATCCTCCTTTCAGCTTTTCTAATCAAACGCAGCGTTGTCTGCTCGCAGGCCATCCAGCAGCAGAGCTCGGCGGAGATGGAGGAGGGCGGGAACGCCGCTGATGGCAGCAGCGAGGGCGAAGAGGGCGACTCCGTCGAGGAGGAAGACGACAAGGAGAAACTGAAAGGAGACAAGACCGGGTCCAAACGGAAAAAGACGGCCAGCTCCAAGGTACCGTCCCGCAGACAGAGGAGTGCGACACGAGTCCGTGCTGCTTATTTCAGGTTGGGTTTGAGCAGGAGAGGTCATCAGCTGTGCCGCAGTAATCTGACCTGCTGGGGTCAAATGTTCCCACGGGCTCCGACAGCAGGCTGGAAACACGTTTTTAAATGAGAGTGACTCACTGTGGAGCCTCTGCTGGACATTAGTGGAACTGCAGGTTTCAGCTAAAAATCTGAGATGAATCGTCCAGATGTAAAGTCTGAGGCATTATTCTCGCGTTCGCCTGCTCTCCACAAACCCAACAATAAAGCTTTGGTCAGATATTTAAATGGATTTTCAGGGAGCTCGGTCTCCCTTCATCGCCGTGAACACACACGCGGTGATGTGGTGAGTGTGTTGACTCACATTACTCACTCGGGACCTAACAGATGATCGGTTTTGTGCTGTTTGAGGAACATTTCATGAAGCAGGGCGACGTGAATGTTTGATTTGTTGATGGTAACAAACGTCTGAAATAAAATCAGCTGATATCTGATGGATGCTGCAGAGGATCACCTGAAAGCCGCGTCGCAGACATCGTTTGAATCTCACGGCTAAATATTTTTTTAATTGCTCAAAATGAGTCTAAACCTTCATCTTTTGCCCTTCATTCACCCAGATGTTTGCCGCCCTCGCGGCAGCATCTTCTCCCGACGACCTTCCCGTATTTTTCACGTCCTCCGTCTTTTGTTTGACCTTTATTCTGGAGGAAAGCTCTCCCTCCCTCTCTCTCTGTGTTACTGTAGTCATGTTTAAGCTGCTGTAAATGGAGGCAGGTTGAAAAAGTCACTCGCATCCTGCTCCTCACTTAGCAACCACAGTTGCCTAGCAACTGGTCTCCATTACACACGGCACATGTGGTGCATCCGAAGGAATATGCTGCGCTCCCGGGAGCAGCGTGTGTGTGTGGTGTACATGTTTACACATCTTTGTGAGGACAACACATTGGAATGCTAGTCCAGGTCCCCACAAGTGTCAGGGTTACAGTTAAGTTTAGGGTAAAGGTTTGGGTTAGGCGTTCATCTTTGATGGTTCGGGTAAGGAGCTCGAGAAGGCATTATGTCAATGAGATGTCCTCACTCAGATATGAAAACGAGTGTGTGTGTGTGTGTGTGTTCATCAGATGGGGACAAAGAAACAGAAACGAGCTCATATTAAAGCTAAAATCATGTTTTCAGGTCTGGACTTTGACTCAGCTCATATGTAACTTTATCTATTTTATATAACGCAGTTACATAGTTGCAGAATTAGAGATGATTCCCTGTGAGCAGCACTTGGTGACAGTGGGAAAGAAGACAAACAGGAAGTGACCTCTATCAGAACCAGGGAGGGGCTGTCACTGAGTTTTGTTTTTGCTTTGCTGCCTGTTGTATCTGTTATGTCACACATAAGATTTCATTCATTTCTCGTCATAACCTGATTCATCACTTCTGTTAAAATGAGTTATTTGAGCAGACCTGCTGCTGCAGGAAGTCTTTGTGGAGCATACAGCCTAAGTGTTGGATGCTCCACAACACAACCAACAAAGATGTCCCTCAAGTCTTTCCACTTCTTTGAGCATTTCCTCACATTCATTCTTCCTGCAGAAATTGGCCTTTGTGGAATTTGTCTTTACATATTACATGTCAGTTTCTGGCGTAGGGTTTCAAAGGGGTTTGCAGTGAGTTGGGTTTTTTTAACCTTCCTGATCCGAGGCTTTTAAAGATATTTGCACTGATGTTTGGTTGTCCGGTTGAACTATGAGCTAAATGTCTGTAACTATGTGTAGTTTGTCTGCTGATGCTCGTTTTCCCGCCTCAGAAATCCTCAAAGCTGTCGAGGATCTCGTCTGGAGAGGACGACCTGGGGAAAGACGGGAAGGATGATGACCAGAAGAGCGGCTCGGAGGGAGGGGACCCTGACAACGACCTCATGCAGAACACCACCGACAGTAAGGTGGGAATAAAAGATGTTAGCACTCAGAGGCGAGAAAGGGGTTCGAGTTCATCCAAACTGATAAACAGGGTTTCAGTTGGAAGTGTGCGTTTCAACCCAAACCAAGTTGTTTTTACCCCTGATTTAAGTTACTGGGAAACTGTACACGAATAGAAAAGAACAAAAAAGATTTGTTCTATACATCCTTGCTACAAATTCAAGAAAGCTTCAAATATAAATGCGGACGATGCATTGACCTCTGCTGCTGTGTTTAATGACCGGTCCTCCCTGCTCCACACCAAACAGCTTTTTGATGACTGGGTCAGTTATAGGAGAACTTCTCTGCCACCGTTTGTGGCACATGAATATTTTTTACTACTCGTGGACCGTACCTCAGGGAATCCTAAGAAGATATTGAGGAAAAAGGGTGTAGAGCTCATTCAGGAGCAGATTGGACGAGCCTCCAGGTCGGAGATCCACTGGAGCCGTCTCTGGTTTTTGTTGCCAGTTACTCTTCAGGTTGTGGTTGGAAATGCGCCCTCGCAGCCACTGCAGCGTCAGTTTTTCTCGCTGGATGTTCTGGATTCTTACCGCTGTGCCCTCGCCGCTTGCATCGCCAAACCAGTGGCTGATCCCACGGTGCGGCTGGAGAGCAGACAAAGTGTTTGCTGTGAGTCTCACTGCGACCAGCTCGCGCTGACATGTTTTTGTTGGATTGGCCTTCTGAACATTCACTCCTTTGCCCATAAATCTTAATGAACTTTTAGCCTGAGGTCATCGAATCAAAACCTTTCAGTGGTCCCTCACACTTGTTTCAGATGCTTGTTTCGGACTGTGGAGTGCTCTGTGGAGACTTTTAACCCTTTAAGACCTACCATAGAACCAAGTCCGCCAGAGCTTATATTATATGTTTACATGCTGTGGAGCCATTTTTGGGAGCATTTCAAGTTGATATACATCAATACAACCATTACAACCTAAATTGTAATAATATGTCTGCATTAAGTGCATAGTAATTACATAAATTGCAAAAAAGTGCAATAAACTACAAAAAAATTGAAAATCGTTTTTGTTTTTTAACATATATTTCTAGTTAGAGAAATTTAAGAGGCTTATCCCTCAAAACTGTAAATACAAAAAAGTTGCACAAAATAGTTTCCCACCACAGGAAATTTATTTTGAGTGTCTTCATAGTTTTATTTTTGAAATACACCAATTTTTATACACTGCAGGAAAAACGAAAATAAATATTATTGTGCAAATTTGCAAAAAAGCAGCATCTGCATCAAAATAAACTATTTCCAGCAGTGCAATATGAGTCCTAAGCATCCCAGAAACCACACAGAAAGTCATAAAGTCAAACATAACTTTTAAAAACACCAGTATAGGCTCATGAGGCCTTGATGGTAAAAAAAACTACATTTTCCGCGAAAATGACGTCACTTCCAGTTTCGGGCAGGTCATGGCGGACATGCAAAAGTTCGCGCTGACGTCTATTCTAATGTAGGAAGTGTTATGAACAGCTGATCGGATCGGCAAAGCGTGTTTCTGGAATATTATGTTTTTGTTGCTGCAAGTGCTTTTTATGCAGTTTTTGCAAAGTTATATGTGGAAGGAAACTGTGACCGAGGACAAGCTGATGGCATAAGATGTAAGTACAACTCCTCCGGTTTCATATGCAAAACAAATTATTGTGCTAGCTCACGTGGTTGCAGAGCTACCGGGATTTAAAAATAGTTACGCAAAACAGAGCGTGCCGCTCTGACCGGCTTTAAAGGGTTAAGAAGCAGCTAAAGCTTTATTTCACAAAGCTTTTAATTAGACCAAGGCTTAAATGCTTTTATGAGACATTTATGACTGTGTTGTGTTTTGCAACCAACAATCCAACGTGGTAGCCAACATAGCTGTTCAGCTTTCTTTGTACACTCCGTGTGTAGCTGGCTATTGGTCTGACTGCACTGTGCCAAGTGTAACGTTTGGTGTAGGGTCGGAGTTCAGGAGCTGGGCTCGGCCCTCTACTTCCAATGAAAGGAAGATTTCATGCTTTAGCAATCAGAGACACTTTGGACAATTTCATGCTCCCAACTATGTGTGGACGGTTTGGGGATGGCCACTTCCTGTTCCAGCACCAGTGCAAAAAGCAGGTCCATAAAGACTTGGACTGGTGTGGTTGACTGGCCTGCACAGAGTCCTCACAAATGGTCAAAAAGCCGATGGATTACACATGAAATGTGCTGAATGTGCCTGAGACGAGTCTGCTTCAGCTTTTCTGAACACGCTGTCTTTTCCTCCCTCAGAACCAGCTGCTCTTAGAGGAACACTAGAGGGGAAATCGTCGTGTGTAGCTGCGACGTTGGGACGGTGACCCCACGACATGATTTCTCATCAGCACCACCTGCTGGCTGCCATCGACACCTCCACTTCCTGTTCTTCAGTGTGTGTTTGTATGAAAGATGCACCCTTACTGATGCTGGTATCAGCCTCCACGTTGGTACCAGGCTTGAGACTGGGCATTACGTCACACGGGTTATTTCTCAGCACTCTCACTTAATCCCAGGAGAAGCCTCGAAAATCAACGGCTGAAGGTTGTAATTAGTTTCACGCGATGATTTGAAGGATATTTTAAGTGGCATTAAGTACATGTAAACCTTTAGGAGCTTCGATACCATAACGTGTGTTTTTAATGGAGCTTTATTTTTGATTTGATTTGTTTCTACTCGGCCTGAGGCGACAGCGATGTGCTTTAATCTACTGTGTTTAAGCTTCACATCTGATTTAGGAGCGTAAAGTTTTAGCTTTAGTCCAAACCGTGAATCTCAGACGGACACGCAGGTCTGAGCAACAGCTGCGTTAGCCAATCAGTGTTTGTGATGTCATCACAGAGCGCTCTCCTGCCAACATCGACAACATTTAAAAACCACCGAATATAAATAAATATTTTTTGTGATTCAGTGTGTTAATAATAAAAACTTGGATTAGTTACAAAGTAACAAATTATTCTTTCGACTATGCAAAAATTAAAAAGTCAAACTAAGCACATTTTTTTCAGCATGTTTAAAGATATTTATCAATCAAACCTATAAAGTTAAAGATTTCCTCTATAAATGTGTCTGTTTGAGGGGAAACTGGCAGATAAACAGCTGCTTTACACAAACAAGAACAAATATGTCATATTAACAGAAGATGTAGGTATCAGGTAACACCAGCAAGAAAAATATTACTTTTAAACTGTGGCAGGAAGTGTGAGCGTGTTTGCACACGTGTACAGATCAGGCAGTGACCGTGTGCACAGTAAGCTACCTGTAGTTGCTCAG
Organism: Neolamprologus multifasciatus; assembly: GCF_963576455.1. Taxonomy (NCBI): domain Eukaryota; kingdom Metazoa; phylum Chordata; class Actinopteri; order Cichliformes; family Cichlidae; genus Neolamprologus; species Neolamprologus multifasciatus. Next base: position 39,040,032 of record NC_140439.1, read on the forward strand.
GTGAGCTGGCCAGCTGCTGTGAATGCTTATTGGTTGTGTTAGCATTTTTTCGGTGTTGCCGTCCGACTCACGTTGATCTCCGCACGTCTTTTTTCCCCTCGTTTTGATGACATCAGCAGCAGGGCTCTCTAAATCCTAAATGCTGATTGGCTGAAGCAGATGTTGTTCCAGAGGTGTGATCCAGATGTTGACCACAGTTAAAATGTTCTGTGTTGGTGTTATTGTGGAGGTAGCTAACAGCCCAGCAGAATGAACCTGCTGAAAATTCACAAAAGCACAGAAAAACTCAAAGATTTCGCCCAGCTCGCTTCGATCCGACTGCACCTTCCGAACAATCAGCTGTTCGTACTGACCCGACCGTCCGAGCTCGCTTTATTCAAAAGGAAACCCCGGTGCAGTCTGACGACAGAGCTGAAGCCGTCTGGATTTATTTATAGCTCTGCTGTAGCTAACCAGCTGTAACCGCAGCGTGTTTTTAGTGTAATTGAATCCATTTTAAAGGATGAATGTAAACAATGGTTAATGAAAGCTAGGCTGACTAAAGCAAACCCAGTATAAGCATTTCTGTCGCGCTGTGCCGGTAACGGTAAATGTTTCGGCACATTCAGCGTTAGTTCATGTTTTTCTTATATCAGCAAAAAGCTGCAGGCGTCACTGAAACGTCTGTGACTGAAATCAGTGAGAGCTCAGAGGAAACACAACAACATGAGTGTGTGTTTCTGTGGGTGTCATTCAGGCTCCAGAGTGAACACGATGTGAAACGCCCAGATTTATCTCCTCACACGCTGACGCAGTGCTGTTTATGTTTGTACGCTCAGGCCTGTAAGTTATTGGATCATTTTGCTTCTGCACATCACAGACTGAGCAGGCTGGAATAAGCTCCTCCCTTTTTAACAACAGCTTTTGTCTGATTGGCTGTAGACTGTATGAGTGAGGGACTCATGAGAACACAATCTCCAAATTAAACGATAAGACCCGAGACGCCGACTGACACCATAAGTGTTACTGACCTCCCATTTTCTCATAGACGTCGATCAGATTGGAGAGATGTCGCCCCCTGGTGATCGTTGGAGAGAATGCAAGTTTAATTTAAGCTGGCGTCCGCTGTGGTGTGTGTGAAACTGCAGAGCTTGTGTCCACAAACTTACGGTCCTGACCTGCCTCCTAACTGCTGAAAAACGACTTTTTACATGTACTACTTCCTGTAGTTTGTCGCACACAGTAGAAATACAGTAGAAATACAGTAGAAATACAGTATTGGTGCATCTGTGCTTGCTCTGCGACTTGGATGTGATCACAAGGTTCTGAGAACTCGTCCAGAAACGTCACCTGATATAAATTCGCTGATATCCAGCTTACCTGCTCAGTTTAAATCAACCTCGACCTGTTTCTGGTCCACGTGTCTCCTGCGATGCACGAGGCTCTGTTTAATGTGCTGCAGACCTTTGACCTTTGACACGCTGTCCCGGACACCAAATACCTGAACGCTCGGCGCTTGTTCGCAGCGAGTAGTCCAAACCGCAGAGGAGCAGATTAACGACTGGCCTCGTGCTGTGGGCGTTTGGTCCATTGTCAGCGTCTTCTTCCAGCCACGTGATGGCGTTTGCTTCCGCCCAGCAGGGACTCGACCTTTTACAGAGACCTGGACATTCTAGCTCATGAGGTATCCAAACAATCTTACCTCCATCTCTGAAACTGCATCCTGCCACTTAAAGAACATCTCCAGACTCGAGCCAGTCTCAGACTTTCAGCCTCTGCAGCTGAAACCTCTATTCATGCCTTTCATCGCCTCCCACCCCGACTACTGTAACGATGCCCCGTTCGGTCGGCCAATCACAGCCCTAGATGAGTTCTGCAGTACGTTCAAAACTTCTCAGCCCCACCCATATGAGCCTCCACTGGCTCACAGTCAGTTCTGCATCTCCTTTAAACCCCTCCCCTCGCCGACACCCCAGCCTGGACACCGCGGCGTGTCTGCGAGAACAGCCACGCTGATCCCTCGACTGAGTTGGACCTTCTTCACCGTCTTCCTCAGAGTTTGGACCTGGAAACATTGATGACTAAGCAGACAGGTGGACCCGCTCTCAGAACCTTTGAGTCACACCTTGTGCGACAGGTCAGGTGTGTTCCTCCAGGTGTACGTCATACTCACACAGTGTAGATAACCATCAGACAGTACTTATACTGACTGCACAGACCTGCCTGTACACATCACTCATGATCACCTGTCACTGTGTACAAATGCATTTGATAAGACCCATATATATCTATATCTATATATTTATATATATATTTATATATATATATTTATATAAATATATATATATAAATATATATATAAATATATATATAGATATATATATAAATATATATATATATATATAGATATATATAAATATATATATATCTATATATATTTATATATAGATATATATCTATATATATAGATATATAGATGTATATATATATTTATATAAATATATATATATAAATATATATATAAATATATATATTTATATATATATATATATATATACATATATATTTATATATATATATATATATACATCTATATATCTATATAAATATATATATATAGATATATATAAATATATATATATCTATATATATTTATATATTTATATATATATAGATATATATCTATATATATAGATATATATATATATAGATATATATATAGATATATATATATATATATAGATATATAGATGTATATATATATTTATATAAATATATATATATAAATATATATATATACATATATATTTATATAAATATATACATTTATATATAAATGTATATATTTATATAAATATATATAAATATATATAAATATATTTATATATTTTTATATATATATATATATATACACTCTCCTAGCGTCTATGATGTATGTGGGGTTTTGCAGTGTACTGATCACTCTAGTTGTAGCTTGAAATAGGTTTCTGTTTTTTACCTGGATAATTATGGGAGTGGTTTATGAAATATTCAGTGTCAAACATTATCCATCCACACTATATGTTACTCTTTTATGTAACCAGAAAAAGATGAATGGAAATACATAGATAAATGTATGGAGTGTTGTGCACAACCGGGTTACACATTGTAACTCCGTATTAACTCTTATCTGTATATTTGACTTTGGTTGTAGAGTGTAGGAGCGCTATTCTACTCAGACCGCTCTAGAAAACATCTTTTTATGGAGAAGTGACACATCCGTTCCTCTGTGTACCTGTGAAATAGATCACTGTATAATTCAAAGCTTTTTATAGTGGCATGCTCTGCTGTTGTACTCGCCATCCAGCCAAGTGTCGGCTGGTTCTTCTGTTTAACCTCTGAGCATCCATCAGACCGGCAGAGGTGACCCTCGCGTCACATCCACCTAACACGGTGTGGAAACTGGGAAACCTGACAACAGACGACGTCTGGGAGACCCGAGCCGGTTTCTTCATTCTGACGAGCCGTTCGAACGTTTTCCCTTTCAGATTGTTTTGTTTCTTCACAAGCTGTGAAATGTGTTCTGAGTAGGTGAAGATTCTTTAAAAACCCCATCCCTGCAAACCCACCTCTGAAAACTACCACACAAAGAAAGTAACTGGGATTATCCTCTCCACACCAGTAGACTTTCTTCTTCTTCCAGTCCTCTCCACCTCCTCCTGTCCCAGCTTCCTCCTCTGCATGTCCTCCTTCACTACATCCTCTGAGGTCTTCCTCTTCTCCTGCCTGGCAGCTCCAACTTCATCCTCCACCCTCCCTTCTCTGCACACGCTCAGACCATCTCAGCCTCTCTGACTCTGAGCTGTCCCTCTGATGGACTCATTTCTGATTTAGGACTTCCACCTCTCCAGACTACTTCCTGTTTTAAAAAAAAAAGGTGGAGGAAGATCAGGCTGACAAACTCATTAAGTTAAGCCCGTGTTACCCCTAACAACTCAGTTTTTGACCCGTGGGTCTACGGCCATCCTCCCCGCTGTGAGTTTGAGGCCAAGCGGTGCCGGTTGGCGTCGGGACTTTGACCCTGCTTTAAAAAATATGGGAGTGTTTTTGTCTCTCAATCAGGAGACTAAAATGAATCATTCTGACATCAAAAACTTTTTCTTGTTTTCGCTTTTTTTCAAAACACATTAGATGATGATGATGATGATGACCTCATGGGTTAACTCACAGAGACTGAGGTAACTCTGCAGGTGACCTGGTGGATGCTCAGAGGTCAGCGTCATGTTGCTGTTAGCGAGTGAACCTGAAGGAAACGTACACCTCTGTTTCGTTGGCTTGTCTGTATTCCCGAAGGTGACCTGGACCGCGTCCACCCTCAGAGGAGGCGGGCGGTGTCATCTTTTATTTTGAAGTTGCCAAATCCTCCTTCGACCGAATCAAAGACGACGCCTGACCGCTCGGTCTTTTAACTCCCGTTGCCTTTGCTTTGCTCCCACTCCTGTTGTCATCAGATACAGACTGTTTATTTCCCACGGCGGGTCGAGACGTCCTCTCTGCGCGAACTCGTCTCTTCCTCTGTCGGTGTTTCTTTCCGATCTTTGTTAATGCTCGTATTTGGAACATGTTTTGCATTTTAAAGGTTTGTAATTTACTGTAAACCGTTTTTGCTGTTTATGGACAAAACTTTTACAAAATAAACTCATTGGAATGCAGAGCCCGTCTGTTTCCTGTTCACACTCACCAAAATAAAAGCACCTTTCTGACCCCCTTGGCTGTCTGTGTTACTGAGGTCTCACACTTCTGCCTCCGATTTCAGTCTTTTCTTTTTTCAGTTTGGTTCCAGTGTACGTTTACTTGCTTCAGTTTAGTTTTTTGGTTTCAGCCAATCTGTATGAGACATCCAATCAAAATTACAATAAATCCTAAAATTACACAAATTAAAAGAAAATAAAAATATTTAAGCTCTGTTTAAACCGGCTTTTTTTATTCATTTTTGTGTGTATGGAATAATCTTTTAATAGCAGGATCTGTAAGTTTGCTGTAGTTTGTTCACAGGTGTGTTAAATGTGCATCAGTCACACCTCAGAGCTGCTTCTCTGTGAAGTTTAACTCGGCTTCAAGGTTCACATTTATATTGTCACATTCATCAGAGCTGCAGAGAGCTCAGCTGCTTCTTCCTCTGGATCATAAAACCTTTTCCCGATGAACATCACAGCGTCTTACTGCTGCTTTTTCGTCCTTCATCTGTTGGATTAAAGAACATGAAAAGCAGCCACAGGTGTGATCTCAGCCTGTATTCAGGTTTACTTAAACGACACCTTTATTATCTGAATATCTAATAACGGTTCACCTTTTAGAGCAAAATTTGGTTGATTTTAGGCGAGATGCTGAGTACTTATACTGTGAGACATTAAGACCTCCAGTCAGAGGCAAACTGCTCACTGTCTGTTTTGTAGGGCACAGAATTGGGGCCACATTAAGAAAATACAAAAGTACATTTTTCCTTGTACATTTTCTGTTCCTTCCTCTTAAAAAATACTGTTTTTTTCTAATGAATTTGCCAAACAGTTTCTTGTAAATCTAAAAGTGTAAATTTGATATTTGACCCCGCCCCCACGTGACCACGCCCACTGTACTGTTGCCTTTGGTCCTGTGCCCATCAATGTGGTCCTGGTACTCCGCTGTTTCTGTTTTCTTTGTTTTCGATGCGCATGCCCTGTCTGCGCAGTCTGTGCACAGCCCTGATCCCCTGTAGTATGCGCGCGCTCACGCATGCGCAGCGCTCCTCCGTAATCCGGCGCTGAGAGGGAAGGACCCTGGGTTTAGCAGCGGCTCCCCCGAGCAGCAGTTTTAACAGAACTCCCGCCTTTCTGGATCCTCTGCCGTCCGGCTCCGAGTCGCGGGCAGAGTTTGGACAATGGCCGATAAAGAGGGTACGTTTAACGGCCGCTGCTCGGCGCAGAAAAACTGCTTTGGCCTGTTTTCCGAGCGCGCCGCTTTCTGCGCGCAGACTCTGTTAGGGTCTCATGTTAGCATCACATGCTAATATCAGAGCTGTCAGCGCGAGCTTTACCGGGTTTAAAGCCTCCGTTTTTAAACACGAGCGCGTTTGAACGCCCAGTCTTTGAGTTCGGTATGACGTCAGATCTCCAAAGTGACCCGGTTTGACGTTAATGAGCTGTTGCCTCACCACGAACAGCAGCTCTGTTAGTCAGCACGCACACAGCTGGAGTCTGTTTGCTGCACGTGAGGCTGGTCAGGACTCCTTGAGCAAGGCACTTTGACTGAACCCCAAACTGCTCCAGTCCAGGTCCACTCTGGTTCCCCGGTAACGTTTCATACATGAAAGTGCTGTGAAGGCGGCATCACGTGATTATTAATCAGATAATCAATCAATCAGATTTTATTGTCAGCACCTTTCAATCCGGTCAAAGCCGAACAGTAAAATAATTATGCAGTAATAAGCGATTTATAATAACTTAAAAGAACACAAAAGCAACACTTTCAATGTTTAAATAGTTTATGAGCAGATTAAGACTACATTTAGAATTCAGTAAAAACTAATGTGTTAATAAACGAGGCAGATGCATAATAAAAATAGAGTAAAATATACAGTAATTTGACTACTGTAATGAGTAAATAATGGGTGGCTGTAGCTCAGGAGGTAGAGCAGGTCACCTACTGATCGGAAGGTTGGAGGTTCTGCATGCCAAGTATGCTTGGGCAAGATACTAACCCCAAGTTGCTCTCCGATGCATCTATCGGAGTATGAATGTGTGTGAGTGTAGTTAGAAAGCACTCAGTATAGAGGTAGTGCCTGTGAGAATAGGTGTGACTGGGTGAATGTGCCGTGTTGTATAGAGCGCTTTGAGTACTCTGGGAGAGTAGAAAAGCGCTATATAAGAATCAGTCCATTTACCATTTAAATAATAATAAAATAACTGAGGTAAAAAATGGAAACTGCTTATTAAATCAAAATGTAAAATACAGTAAAAATCCACAGGCTGACTGAAGCCTGAAGATGTTTAAGCTCAAAGATTTCAGGTATCAAAGTCTCCAAAGGTGTTAGCCGTGCAGGTCGGAGCTTCATACCTCTCCTCCTGGTCCCAATGACGAGTCGGGCAGCAGAGTTTCGGTCAGCTGGTGTAAAGCCTCATTACTTTGAGCCGACAGTGGACAGTGAAAGCATCAGTTCCTCAGAGCGTGTCCCAGTCCTGCCGGCTCTTCTCCCACATCACGAAACACCTCACCACATCTCTAAAGCTGGAACGCCGTTCAGAGGAAGCTCATTTCTGTTGTTTGCGTCCTCGTTGGTGTTGTTTCAGTTGCTGCCTGCAGCTCGTGGTCACAGGTGATCAGGTGATGGTAGAAACCTTCACAGATCTCTCCTCCTCACAGCAGGCTGATCCATCACTGGGCAGTAACACTCGGGAGCGATGCACCATTTTCTTGTCGCCGAAGTGCTTCCTCATAGGGAGTCATATGATTGTTGTCTTTTTCTCTATCTATTATTGTACGATCTACTGTACAATATAAAGCGCCTTGAGGCGACTGTTGTTGTGATTTGGTGCTATATAAATAAAATTGAGTTGAATTCCCCTTTTCTGCGGGAAATTCCACAGAAAAGGGGAAAACTCCAAAGCATCAGCAGGATGGCATCATGACATAGACACAGACTTTATTTCATCCCACACTGGGGAAATTCACTTTTCACATCAGCAGAAGGGAAGAAAAGGTGAATTAAAGAAGTGTTTGAAACATTAATAAGAACAATACTATACAATGTACAGATGATTACTGCACACAGTAAAATACATAGAAGAAAAATCTTAAGCGCAGTGGGAGTGATGATAATACTAATGTGAGATTTAACAGAAATTCTGAACAGCTGATTTGTGTAAACATTGTGTGTTGGACGATCTGATTGGACCAAAACATCCTCATCTTTTCTATACATACCGTTATTTCTTTTTAAAGAGTTTCTCTTATTAATGTCTTTTTAAGGCAGTTGTAAAAATATGGTCAAAGACGGAGCCGACGTCTGCAGCTCGCAGACAGTCAGGATGAGACGTACCTGTGTCTCACCTTGTGGTCTCTCTGAAGTGTACGACGATGCGGTGGAGGAGCGGGTCATCAACGAAGAGTACAAGATCTGGAAGAAAAACACGCCCTTCCTGTACGACCTGGTGATGACGCACGCGCTGGAGTGGCCCAGCCTGACGGTGCAGTGGCTCCCGGATGTCAACAGGTAAAAGAAGGCTGCTCAGGTGTGTGCGAAGCTGCTGATTTGTTGGCTGGTTATGGTGACGGTCCAACTCTGCGCTCTCCACAGGCCGGAGGGAAAGGACTACGCGGTCCACAGGCTGGTTTTAGGGACGCACACGTCAGACGAGCAGAACCACCTCGTTATCGCGAGCGTCCAGGTTCCAAACGACGACGCCCAGTTTGACGCGTCGCACTACGACAGCGAGAAAGGAGGTAAGCAAGGGCGTGTTTATGTGCTGGTTACAGTTACTTCCTGTCTGAAAGGGAGGGGGAGGGGTTTAGCAGATCTGTGCACTCACACTGTGTTGTTGTGTCTCCCAGCAGGTACGTTGATGCTGTGTTCAGCTGTGCTGAAGGTGCGCCACTCCCACAGGTAGCATTAGTGTTTTAGCGTGCCGCCGAGCAGCTTTCGGGTACAGTAGGTCAGGACACGGCGGTCATGCCGCCGTCGCCTGTTCCTCTCCATCTGAGCGTTGTTGATCTTTCAGAGTTCGGCGGCTTCGGTTCCGTCAGCGGGAAGATCGAGATCGAGATAAAGATCAACCACGAAGGCGAAGTGAACCGAGCGCGCTACATGCCCCAGAACCCCTGCATCATCGCCACCAAGACTCCCACCTCCGACGTGCTGGTCTTCGACTACACTAAACACCCGTCCAAGCCAGGTGAGGTCGCCGCCCGGCTGCTCGCTACATGCTAAAATCAAACGCCCTCACGCATCATGACGAGGCATGTATGTGTGCGTTTCAGATCCCAGCGGGGAGTGTAATCCCGACCTAAGACTGAAAGGTCACCAGAAAGAAGGATATGGCCTTTCCTGGAATCCAAACCTCAGCGGCAACCTGCTCAGCGCCTCCGACGACCACGTACGTGACATCATCGTTTAGCTTCAGTACACGAACTGAAGAAGGGTCCCTGTGAGGGTCAAGTTTACGGGTTTAGAAGTCACACAGGCCGACAGCAGGACATAACCAGGATGCTCAGTGTCAGATTTCAAACTAAAATACCTTAATTTTTTTTTTAAAAGGCCAGCTTTTCAAAATAAAAGCTTCCAGTTTCTTATTGGATGCTGTCAAGACTTTTGGGACTTTCAGAATAAAGGCCCTTTTAATTTTAAAAAGTTGATAAGATCAAAAATATTTCTCTTTTATCAATTTTCCAAGGAAAAGTAGAAAGTAGCAGGTGCTTTTTCCGGTGAGCCAAACATTTCGTCCCGGTCACGCGGTGACGTACAGAAGTCGTCTCGTTATTGCTGCTCAGTCCCGTTAACGAGTGGATTTTCCCCCTGATGGTCACAGTTGACACTAAACTCTACATGTGGTCATTCAGAGGAATAAGATCGTCTTTGCTTTTATCTTCTGAAGACGAACGCAGTTACGGAACAATTAAATATTTCATGTTTGTTTGCTCATAAAACTTCCTCACGCCCCGCCTCCTCTTCCTCTCAGACCATCTGCCTGTGGGACATCGGGGGCGGTCCAAAAGAAGGGAAGATCTTGGACGCAAAGACCATCTTCACGGGCCACACGGCGGTCGTGGAGGACGTCTCCTGGCATCTCCTCCACGAGTCACTTTTTGGCTCCGTCGCCGACGACCAGAAGCTGATGATGTAAGTGATCGTTAAAGGCGGTGGTTGTTTCTAACTGTGCGATCAAACCTGCTGGCTCTGACCCGCCTCCATCCATCCTCAGATGGGACACGCGCTCTAACAACACGTCCAAAGCGAGCCACTCGGTGGACGCTCACACCGCCGAGGTCAACTGTCTGAGCTTCAATCCCTACAGCGAGTTCATCCTGGCCACCGGCTCTGCCGATAAGGTAGAGGACACACCCACCTGCTGCTGTCATCGTACGAATAAAGTTTTTTCTATTACTCGTATATGTTAAGGTGTGTGTGCTTTTCTTCCTGTCAGACTGTTGCATTGTGGGATCTGAGAAACCTCAAACTGAAGCTTCACTCCTTTGAGTCACACAAAGATGAAATTTTCCAGGTGAGACCTGAAAGTGTTTGTGTGGCGTCGTCTGTGACTCGCACGTGATCGGAAAAATGATGGCGAGGCCTTTGTCCTTTTTATTAGGTACAGTGGTCTCCTCACAACGAGACGATCCTGGCGTCCAGCGGCACCGACCGGCGTCTCAATGTCTGGGATCTCAGGTAACGCCTCGCTGTCAGGCGGAGCTTCAGATCAGGGCGGGGCTTCAGATCAGGGCGGAGCTTGAGACAATGACACTAATGTATTTTTATTAAAAATACTGATATCGATTTGTGTCGCTTTAGCAAAATCGGGGAGGAGCAGTCTGCAGAGGACGCTGAAGACGGCCCGCCAGAGCTCCTGGTAGGTGATGATGTCAGCGTCACGTCTTTATTCTGATCACATGATCATGGCTGACCTAAAAAACATGTTTTAGTTCATTTTGACCTTTCGATGACACAAGTGCGCTTACTCAGATACCGTGACGTAAGCAGAGTGTTCGAGTGTTTCAGGTGTGATCAGCAGGTGCATCATTTTCCTGTCAGAACAAAGCCCCGCCTCTCTAACCTGCCATTGCTGATCTCCATCAGTTCATCCACGGCGGCCACACGGCAAAGATCTCAGACTTCTCCTGGAACCCCAACGAGCCCTGGATCATCTGCTCGGTGTCTGAGGACAACATCATGCAAGTGTGGCAGATGGTGAGCGCGCACGCACACAGACACACACAGACGCACACAGACGCACACAGACACACAGTATGTGACAGTAACAGATGAAGTGGTGGGTGGTGCGACAGCAGCAGCTCCGAGTTCTGACATGGAAATGTCATTTCAACTTGTGAAAGCCGACTTCAGGAAAACAGAATATCGTTTCACTCGCACCAAAGACCAAAACATCTGGAAGCTCATTTGGAGATGTTTCAGAAACGGTGTCACGAGCACGCCAACGGTCGTTTTGATTTCAAGAACATCGGCCGTCTGATCCTCCAAACAAAGATTTATTTATTTAAACGTGCTCGAGGTGCGGTGATGGTTTCCGAGGCTGAGCGTGATGCAGGATCCATGCTGGAAACTAACAGAGACACTGGGAATGTTGTCTTACTGGAGCCGTCTCGGTTGTAGCGTTCAAGGCCTCGATCGGCTCACCAGCTCCGTGGTCACGGCGCTGTAGCTACTGTGTATTCTGGGCTGAGCTGTGCAGCATCACAAAGCTTTGCCTCAGTCGCAGCTTGTGGATCCTCCAACAGGACAAAGACCCAGGAATGGCTAACAACACAGCAGTGGACCGCTCTGAGGCGGCCGTACGAGCCCTGATCCAAATCCAGATTTTATTTGTCGCATACACAGTACGACAGACCAGATACATGAATAAAACTAAGATTACAAATCAAGTATAAAATTAAAGTTAAAAATCCAAAATAAAAAAGGTGCAAATCAGCAGACAGTGAACAGTGATATGAGATATGCAGAGTCTCCAGTCCTACACCTGGTTCATTGCCCGAGTAGCCTGGAGGAAGCTCCTCCTCTTTCTCTCTGTGTTGGCCTTATTGGAGCAGAAGCGCTTCTCTGACCTCAACAGTGAGAGTCCATTGGTGTGGTGGGAGGAGTCTTTCAGCATCTTCCTGGCTTTGGTGCTGCGTCACTTGGTGTAAATAGACCCTGTGCACAAGGAAATACTAACTTCCTGTTTTAAGAGCGGATGTAAAGTTGTACATTTCCAGTAACTTTATTTTGCTACTGCGAAGATGGACTCCCAAACCACAAAAACACAAAGATCGCGTTAAGTTACAAAGAGCAGAAGATGGGAACGCTCACCATTACTGTGTCATAAAAAAATCAAATGATCAATTTTGACGTTTGACGAGTTTAGATCGATTGTTTACGTCACTCAACACAAGCAGAACTGCGTTACAAAATCAGAAGCACATCTCTGCATAGTGACAGTTCTTATGATTCAAACAGGCAAATGTGGAGCATTCAATCTACAACAACAGTGAAAGCCAGATGTTTCCCTGTTATGTCGATATCAGTACACACCATCACAGCATGTCAACAAACCGTGAAAAAAGCCACAGTAAAAAATAAATGAATGGTTGCTGATCAGGGTTTCTATACGTTAGTATTTACGAAGGGTATGTTGTGACGTACCTTCAAAATTACAGCGGTGCCTCGCTATAACGCAGCTGTGCTGTTTCGCTCATTTCTTTAGTGCACTTTTGCATGCATTTTTTTTGTATACAGCGCATTGTTTCTGCGTCCTGATCGGCTGCAGACCATTGTTGATCTCCTCCGTGCCATCTCGCCTGTACAGTACTGTGTGACTCTAAAGATGCTAACCGTCGCACAAAAAGTTGGACTTCTGATTCATAAATGTTGAATCCTCTGGCAGCGGCTCTACTCCGTGTTCTGGACCTGAAAACAGGGTTTGATCTGTGGTTTCTATAATACTGGACTTATTTTTCTACAAAGGTTTGAACTTAGAGTTTAAACAAGAGAGAAAAGTGTGAAAATGTTCATGCCTGCCTGAGAAAAGTGTACAAAGTGTACAGTGAGGGGTTTTTACAGCCTTAAAACATCTATAATAATTGTAAAAAATAAAGTTGGCTACTTTGTTGAACAAGGAGTGAATAGTAGCAAATGCTAAGGCGCAGAGTCTATAGACTGCAGGTGAGGGAGCTCTGAGCGAATGATGCGTTCGGCAGAGCGCACCGCTCCTCGGCGAGCTCGTCTGTCCTGCTTGGTGCAGATATTACCCGTCAGGATGCTTTGGATGGTGCATGAGCAGCACAAATCCCACCTTTACCTGTGGAAAGAGCTGAAATATCCAGTCTGGAGAAACAACCCCCACATGGAAAAGAACAGCTGTGGACAGCTGGAGAAACCGCTGGATTGCAGCGAGAGCCTCAAAATGTTAATATGCATGTAAATGTGAATGATGAAGGTAGAAGAGAGTACAATGTTTTTAACATCGGGGGGGAAAGAGGACTGTTTGTCTGACGTTCCTCAGATTCCTGATCTGTCACGCCGCCCGTGTTGAGGTAGGAACTGCAGCGCTGCTTCTAACGGTTCCTTCCTTTCTTGCAGGCGGAGAACATCTACAATGACGAGGAGCCCGACAACACACCTGCGTCAGAGCTGGAGGCTCAGGGATCATAACCCCAAACAGGCTCCACCCCCCCAACCTCTGACCCCGACCCGTCCTCTCCCTCCCTCTGATTCATCTCAGTGCGAAAAGAGCAGCGCGGAGCGTTGGAGGCGTCTCGCACTCCGGCGCCGTCTCGCTTTGCTTCACCACTGCCCGGTACCCAAAAGCACCGACGCACCTGGAAAAGAACTGAAGTCCCTCTCGGGTGGGCGGAGCTCAATGGATTGGCTCTGTGTGCACGCTGTCGCTGTGAATTCATTTTAAAAGGGCTGACGGAAGGACACGCAGCGCTACAGCATAGCTCGCTCCGTTCCTCCACCTGCAGCTCCTGTTAGATGTTCCCGAGTTGACGACGCATCCTCCAAACAAACATTCCCGCTGCGTTCGGTACTTCCTCACCCCTGCATTTGGCTAAATTCCTACGCCCGAGGGAAACAGACGTTTGTTCTGTTACATGATGTGAAACTTTAGTTTTTGGTTCCTGCACCTCTGATCGCAATAAAGCTTTTGTAACTTTTCCAAAAATGCGTCTCAGCACTTCTTTAAGATTCCTCATGGAAGAGTCTTCAGCTTTTAAACTTTCCTAGTTGTATTTCCCTGAATCCGGCCTCTAACCATCAGCTCCTGTATCATTTGTGCCGTTATGATCAACATGAGGAACAAACAGAGGAATCAAAGAGCAGAAACCAGCAGCGCTGCAAATTCTACAAAACGTTTATTGAAAAGCGAGACAGGAACACGGTAACGAGGGGTCGTGGGCTCGTTAGTCAAAGCTGTGACGCCTTGTTGTTCACAGTCTCACCTGCAGAGGTAGATTCTGACATTACCTGAGAGTCAGAAAGAAGAAACGAGCCGCAACCTTTGTCCCCAGCGTCACCACCTCCATCCTCCACGTACAGTCTTTTAAAGAGGTCACAGGTGAAACCATGTCGAACACAATCCGTTACCTGACAGGTCCAAACACTGATCATGTGACTTCATCTGGTCCCTTCATTATGCGTGTGTGTGTGCGGGGAACAAGTTCAATAATCTGACGAGTCCAAACGCTCCTTCAAACTTTCAGCGTTGCTGTTCTCGCAGCTGTTTCAATAAAGTTTAACGTTCTCGATAAAAGGTCGTGCTGAGGTTTTGTGGTGGGCGGAGACAGACACCATCACCTGACAGGAAAAAGATGAAAACGGATCAAACTGCCTCAGTCATTCGGGCGCCGCTGCTGTGTGGTTTGAATTACAGATGTGCGGCAGGAGAACGGCGCTGAAAACAGCTGGAGCGTTTTTTAAACGACAGCACATCAAATAGCCGAGAGCCTCATCCGACGCCGGAGACACTCGGAAACACTGTCGACACGTCGGCGGGACCATCGAGGGTGACCCCGAGTTAAAGTGGACCTATCCTGCTTCTGCTCACTTCCTGTCGTGTATTTCCTGTTCCTGCGTTGTGTCCTTCATCTTAAAGCTCAGCTGTTCTAAACACAGTTTCAGTTTTTTCTACTCTTGAATCTGGATGATGTCACAGAGAGGTGGTGCCCTGTTTTTCAAGAAGCAGCCAATCAGAATGCCGTCTTAAAGTGGGAGGAGCTAAACCAGCCTATTTCAGCAGCAGTGAGGCCAGGTATGATATACAGAAGGATTATTTTGAATCATGCAAAGCTGGTCTGGTAGAGTCCAAGAATAGAAACAAAATAGATCCACTTTAACGACCTGGTCAAAGAAAACTGATAAATGATGAAAAGAAGTGAAGAGACATGAATGTTTGAGACAATTTCCTGCTTTTGATGACTTCGTCCCCACAGAATGACCCGGAGCGGGATTTGACCCGGAGCGGGATTTGACCCCTGCTCAGGACACAGACCCAGGTGTTCCTAATAATATGCATCACTGACAGAAACCAACATTTTTTATTCAGATTCATTAAAAAAAGAAAAATCACATTCAGCTTTTCTTCCAGTATAAAGATCACAGAGCCCATCATCATTTCCAAACATAATTTACATGAAATCACTTTTCAGAGGACGAAGGCCTTCGACTCTTCCTCACACGTGCACGCTCCTCAACACAAAACACATGCATGATCCCCAGAAACGTGTTGAACGGCTTCAAAGGAGAGGAAATGACACTGGTTGACCACAGGGGGGCAGCAAACAACGCCCATAACTCATGGTTTGTGTTTGTTTTTTTAAAAACTTGACAGAGGCTGTCGCCATGCCGACTCAGCACCTATCAGCAGGTTCAAACACGATCCCGCTGCGTCCCGATGGCAGCCGCGTGACATTAACGACGTGACGTTAAACTACAGTCACTTCCTGTTAGCGCCAGTTTTGTTAATGAAAACCAAAAAACATTTGTGTGATCAGACCGAAGCTCCTACATTTCAATAAAGTTCAAATTGAATCATTTTGATTATTTTTCTAAACATTCGTTTAAACGTGATCAGAGCTGCACCGTGAAAGTTTCCTCTCACCTGAACGTGCAGCAGGTGGAGGAGACATCCACAGACTTATTCATCATTAATAAAATCAATCAAGACTCAATCTGCTGGAAACACTTAGAACCAACTGCACTGCGAGGTTCTGCCATTTCCCGCCCCTGTGGTCGGTCAGATGACCTCTGACCCCAGTCCCGTTTTCTCAGACGCTCGACAGCGCGTCCGACTCAAATCAAAGTCATACTCAGGCGTGTGAGGAGAGAAATCGAAGGCCCGCCTGGAGGTTCCCTATGAAAATAAAGATCGAGTAGAAACGGGGAGTATGAAGAAGTGCGCTCGTTACCGTGGGCCACGATTTAGAGAATCTGATACAATCATTTATCACACAAAGAGACACGGCTTCAGCTTCTGTGTAGAAATCTGAGGAGGTCTATGTTAAAAAAAAGAGCTCTATCTCCACTGAAGATGGTTTTCTGGCTAGTTGTGGAACTAGGCTGGAGCTGCGTGAAGCCCCTCCCACCACGCCCCCTCACCTCCACGCAGGCTGCGAGGTGAGTTCAGTCCTGCGGCGTGCTTGCCGTCTCTGCGGGCTCGCTGTCACCGGGAGACGCCGTCGGGTCAGTTTCAGGTGGTCTGGGAGCTTCCTGAACGTCCGCCGTCTCCGGCCCGTCACCCTGCGCCGAATCCTCCGAATCCTCTCCATCTTCGGCCGAAGGCTCTTGCGGCTCGGCCTGAGGAGATGTGGCGCTCCCTTTGTCTCCCTGCTCCTGGAGGAGGCTGAGTCGGTTATTCAGGTCGTTCCTCTCCTTCTGCAGAGCTCGGCACAGCCTCTCCAGCAGCTCCAGCTTCCCCTGCAGAGCCTTGAAGTGACCGTCACGCAGCGTTTTCTGCAAAACAACAACATTCAGTCAGCTCCAGTTTCATGTAGGAGGAAGAATCAGATGGATGAAGCTCCTGTGACATCACCGCGTCGGGTCTCGACACTGGTGTTCTGACCACCATCATGCTGGTTTTCAGAGATCAGAGCCTGGTCAGAATCAGGATGTCCAATTACAGAAAACTCCCCTAAACAAGAGAGCCAATAAAATTCACTACGAGTAGCCAAACAGTTAGCAGAGTGTCTGTGGGATCAACAACTGGCCACGCCCCTAATAAAACAAACTTTAATCCAGGCGTGTTTTAGGAACATCCTCCACCGTACAGGTGTAATAAAGGAGGAAATGATCCACAGAGACCAAACAGTTTGTATCAGGCTGTAAACATGTTTATTTCTGCTGGAAAGTTGTAACATGGGAGTCTATGGGGACTAACTCACTGCTGCCTCTGCTGGACATCAGAGGAACTGCAGTTTTTGGCACTTCAGCATGGCTGCTTCTTTCAGCCCCCGAGTTCAGACGAGTGCACTCAAGTGTTGGACCTTTATGTTTTAAAGGCTGTGACGGTGCTGAACACTCGATTTGCGAGACACTAATCAGTCTGGCTCTCCTACGTCTGCTCCGGCATTTCTAAAGTGTGTCTGAAACATCTGAGGCCAAAAACGTGCCTCTATCTTCATTTTACATCGACATCGGTCACTTTAAACCAGGGGTGTCGGACTCCAGGTCTCGAGGGCCGGTGTCCTGCAGGTTTTAGATCTCACCTTGGGTCAACACACCTGAATAAAATGATTAGCTCATTACCAGCCTCTGGAGAACTTCAAGACATGTTGAGGAGCTCATTTAGCCGTTTAAATCAGCTGTGATGGATCAAGGACACATCTAAAACCTGCAGGACACCGGCCCTCGAGGCCTGGAGTTTGACAAATGTGCTTTAAACGTTTTGAGAAAAACAAAACAGAGCCCATGAAGAAGAATCACCTCCTCTGCCATCTGCAGCAGCGCCTGGTTATTACTCTCCCATTTGGTCCTCCACTGGGTCGTTTCCTTCTCCAGCTTCTTGATCTTCTTGGTCATCTGCAGGCACACAGAGAGTTTAGAAACACAGACAGGTGAGCAGGTAACCGCACGCTGACACGCAGGTGACTCACCTTCTCCATCTCTTGTCTGAAGGTGGTGAAGACCTCGTTGCTTTTAGCCAGAGTGCTCTGGAACTCCTCGAACTTGTCCATGTACAGAGAGAGCTGAGAGACGAGAGCAGTGAGTAATGGAGACGATCCAGCCGACCTGTGTGTGTGTGTGTGTGTGTGTGTGTGTACCTGCTGCTTCAGCTGGGTTTCCTGCTCCTTCATCAGCTCACACTTGCGTCTGGACTCGGTGGCGTCCTTCAGCAGCTGCAGCGGCACAGACACAGTCTCTCAGACACTTGAGCTCATTTACAGCTGCGATAAAAACCAGAACAAACTGAGATCCTCACAAAGTCTCTCTCACGCTGCTGCTTCTCCTCCACTTCCTTCATCATCTCGGTGATTCTCTGCAGCTTGGCGTCCATCAGCTGCTGCTGCAGCTCCTTGTGCTTGAACACTTTGTCGATGTGCTGCAGAGAAACAACAGAAATCACGTTTCCAGCAGGACCTGAGTGACTGTAAAGATTTGTTTCTCCTCGTGCAGGACGCTGTCACAGCGAGGGATCTGAATGTGCCGAGGCCATGAACTCTTCAGTCACTGCGACGTGACTAGAAGAGTCGATTTAAACTGTAATTGTCTGTAAGACCTTTGAATGTGTATCTAAGACGTCTTAAAGGACCTTCGTGGAGGCAACGTATTTTCCATCTTTGGGAGATGAAGCGACTGCCTTGTTTTTAAGTTTAAAACATCTTCCACAATCAATTTATTTGACCACGTGTGTTGCAGCCAGAGTCTGGAGCTGGCGATGAGGGTCCTGGAGGGTTACTCCAACCAGAACCTGCAGCAGGTTCATGAGCAGAAACAGACTGCTCTGATTGGACGGCAGGCTAAACTCACCTCCTCTCGGAGCTCGTACTGCTCGATGAGCTTCTTGAGCTTCTCGGCCAGCTCCATGTTCTCCTGCCTCAGCTTGGTGTTGTGGGCGCTGTGCTGCTCCATCTGCACCTCGATGTCGCTCAGGGTCATCTGGAAGTGCAGCATGGCCTCCTTCCGCTGCTCGTCGTACTCCCTGGACCGCTGGGCGTTCTCCTCCTGCGGGGTTAAGGGGAGGAGTGACACCTGCACAGATGTAAAACGGTCCTCATTGGGTGTTTGTGGCGGCTGAACTACCTTCAGGGTCTTGTTGTGTCTCTGCAGCTCCCGGCAGAGACTCTCCAGCTTGCTGCGGGCCAGGATGGCCTTGCTGTGCTCCCCCTGCAGGTGCACCTTCTCCTTCACGATTTGAGACTGCTTCTTCTGCAGGGCCTTCAGCTGCTTCTGCATGCAGCGGCTCTCCTCCAGCTGAAAGACAGCAACAACACAACAAACTGGGTCATTTTTATGTTTATGGACACAAACAGGAAGCTGACGGCGGCGTGGTGTGTGTGGAGGCTGATCTGAAAGGGGATGTCTCTAAGCTCAAGTATCACTCACAAACGTCTCACCAGTCGTTCTGAGTCACAGTCAAACCTCCTCGTACTTTCTTCTTCTTTACGTCCAAATCTGTGAGAGCTTCCTGAGGTCAAAGGTCACCTTTGTGTGAGATGGTGACATGAAATCTGGAGCGTGAAACAACAAGTGCCCAGCTTGTTGGATTCATTTACTTCTGTGGCTCCAAAAATACAAACTGAAGCTTCTGCTGATTATTACTCTGTGGGCGTCCACGGATCCACCCACAGAGCTCTGCTCAAATCCAAGCAAACGACCACGATCACTGCTGTCAGAGCGGGAAATGATCGGCGGCGACCACGACTCACGGAGGAGCCGAGAGCGTGTTCACCGTGTCGCTAAATCTGAATCAATCTGCTGCTCGTGATGTCTCTGAAACGGAGCGACTGAGCACGTGTTCCAGATCACACTGACAAACCCAGACCAACACCACACCAGTGCTTCCTGTCACCTGCTCCCAGGTGTCGGGAGTATCTGCTCTGTGTCGGATTTGCGGCTCACCAGGTCGGCGTATTTCTTGCACAGAGCGGCCAGCTTCTCCTCAGGAGTGGCGAGAGCGTTCAGCGCCTGCATCAGAAGAACCACCTCCTTCCCTGAAACCACACAGAAGATCAAAACTGAACAAACCAACGAGGAAGAAACTGACATCAGGTGACACAAGAATAGAAAAGCTTCAACACAAAAATGTCCTGTTTGGTAAAACTTCCATTTCTCTGGTCTAAACAAAGAGCAGCTGAATGATTCTTATTCAGGTCTAAATATGTGTAACAGTATCTGTGTGAGTCTGTCAGACACGTGAAGCTTCACACGCGACGTGTTTTCATTTTTGTATGTAAATATTGAAATGTGATTCCTGAGGTGAGAAACGCATCCCGGCTGTTCAGTGCTTCTAAAGTTCTGCTCATACCAAAAGCTTTGTCCTCTCTGTTCTTCGCATCTCCGCCGGCATCGAGCTCCGCCTCCACCAGGTCGCTGGGACTGTCCTCTCGGCCTGGAGTCTCCCCCCTCTCCTCATCGGTGCAGGAGAGCCCCAAACCAAACTCAGACACCTCCTAACAAAAGTCACATCCATCTATTAGACAGTTATCCTTTAAACAAGTTCTCTCACAGAGATCTCGCTCTGTGCAGACTCCGCCCCTCTGTATCTGACAGTCCAACTCGGAGGGAAACACAGAAACCTCCCACAGGTCACTGAACAGACGCGAACAAGCAGCAGCACAAACGACGGCCGTCCACGCTCACCTGAGACGGGCTGTCCAGGTCGGGCGGGGAATCGTTGCCACCTACGATTCGTCTCGTCCCCACATCGAGCTCGCAAACTCCCGAAGTCTCCATCAGCGTCGGTCACGAGCTGAAGGTCAGAGAAACACGAGATTACCACATGATAGAGGTCAAAGCACAGAGACATAAAACCAATGATCTGACCCTCGAATCTGCAGTCGGGTTTACTGAAGAGGTCAGAGTGGTGGGTGGACACAGTGGAGTTGTTCTCATGTAATTCTGGCCAAGTCTGACATGTATTTCCGTTCAGGTCTGCTTCAGATTAGCAAATATAGTTTCATCTTAGTCACAATATCAAACAGGCGAGAAAGATTTAACACTGACGAAGAATAAACACTAAATCCACGTCGACATCACTCTGGGCGGTGAGCGTCGCCTTCCTGCTGACGACGACTGACAGTGACCTCAAACCCCTCAGTTCACCTGCCTCAGGTGGACAACAGCAGGTTGTGATTTATTCTCAGACAGGGTTGATCCTCTCTGACTGTGATTAAACCCACTGCTGTTGTTCCACGCGGGTAAATGCACATCACTTACCACACACTCACACACTCTGTTTGAGCATCAACTGGTGTTCCAGGTGTTTATGGACCTCTGTTGGTGCTCTGTCCTAAATCCTTCTCCTCATTTAAAGTGTTGTTATAACAGAGATCAGCCACAGCTGCTGTCAATGTCAACAATACAACGTTTACAGTAAGTCTTTCTCGTGGAATAAACCCGAACTGCGTGAAATAAGCTCAGACTTTCAGCTCGGCTGCAGCCTGATGGCTTGAACGGGATGAAGAGGATGAGGAGCTCGTGCTTCGTCACAGTGAAACACGCGTGTCCAGCAGCAGCGGCTGACCCTGTACGCACGATGCTAACAGTCTGAGTTCAGTAAACACGCGCTGAATAAAACTTACACTCAGGCCTACAAACAGACCAGTTCGTTAGCATCTTTCCACTAATAGTAGCAGTTGATAGTTTAGACGCCCTGAAAGCGTTCGGTGGAATACTTTAAGAAGCTTAAAAATCTCTAAAATGGACTTTATAACGTGTTTCAGCTGCGCAGCGGCACAAACTCACGGAAGTTTACCCCGGGCTAGCAGGCTAGCATAACCAGCTAACTGCTTTACAGCAGAAATGAGCAGTTAGCTTCCGACTGCCCGAGTCACAGAGTGCGAGCTGACCGCGTGAATGTGCAGGTGAACCTGTGAGCCTGTGTGTGACACCTTCAGCCTCTCTCCTACCATCAGAGCGGACTTTCCTGCGCAAACATGCTGCAGCCGCTCGGCTAGAGCTGAAGCACTGGCAGCTACAGCGTTAGCTGTTCTGCTAAAGCCGACGATAAGAAACTTTGAGAGTCCCGCTAAAGAACCACAGAGCATCACCTCACCAGCCTACCTGCCGGGATTGATGTCCGGTGTGTGGGGATAGCTCCCGTTTCTCTCCGCTCGGCTAACGTGTTTACAGTAAACACTGTAAGCTAACCAACTTCACCAAAGTCTAGAAAACAAGACATTAACGGGTTAATTCAAGTATAACACTACAGCCGGATTAAAGGAGGCACCCATGGGCATTAAGAACCACCTAAAAAGATTTATTATCAGCTGCATGTCGGTCCGGATCAGCACGGTAACCGTAACCCGGACCGAATTTAAGGCGAGTCTTGTGTGACGTCCATCGGCGCGGACGGCATCCTGCTCAGGCTAGCTGCTCTGCTAAACTAGCATCTGATTCTGTCTTCCTGTGAATAAGTGTATCCCTCACGTGTCAGGTGTCACCTTTTGGATTAAAGAGCGCAAGTGACAAACTAACACCGCGCGGAAATGTAACGCGCCTCTGGAAATTAAAGCCAACATTAGTTTACTTCTGTTAGCACGGCTAACCTGAGCTAGCAGCCAGACTGTAGCTAACCCTGCCTGCTAACAGCACTGTACAAACTTTACTTCGCCAAATACCATTGTTTTCCCGGTTCTCGTCAAAGCTTCGCATTCAAGCTAATAACCATACCCCACCTAATCAGTTTGAATCCGCCCGGAGCGTTAACAGTGGGGTAGCCGTCGCTTAAACACCTGGAGCGGTTACCTGTGTGTCCTCACCGGAGATGAAAGCAGGAGTCAAGCTGCCATCAACCGACGAGCGCAACATCCGGTTATGTGTTTTTCAAAATAAAATCTCCTCAAGCTTAAAAAATAAGCCATTGCCTCTGTGGGGAAACTCGGCATACTTTTTCATCAGATCTGAGATGTGTCACTGTGGCATAACAGAAACTGTGTAACTGACCGTGGAGTGGGAAAACTTGATTTAGAGTTACTTCAGGGTCTGTGTGCGTGTGAGACTGGTGATAGCGCACATCTCAAGTTTTCTGTTACGCCCCTAGTCTAGGCGTGTAGAGACACACATAAGGTTGGAGGAGAGAGAGGCAAGTACCCGCCCTGGTTCCCAAGCCAAACATCCGAAACCAGTTATGAGTAAAAAATGTGATTTCAGGGAAGCATAGCTCCAGGGTGAACCCAGGCCAAAATAATAAACAAAACCAACAAGTCCCACCAGAGGAAACTAACTAAACCCTAAGAAAGAAACATCACAAATTTTGTCATTTTTAAATTATAAATAACAATATTTCCAAGTAATCATCATCTGCCAGTCTATATGTTTTTTCTCGGGGTATTGTTCTCATGTAGTTTTACAGTTTTTGAATTATGTGCATAAAAGGAAACTCTCTCATTTGACTGTGGCGTCCACCTCTCCTATTTCCGGTGTTAATCTGAGCAGCTTGATGAATCTCGAAAGTCGAAACGAAAAGCAAAAAAGCTCCGAGAGATTTTCGTTTTTCAGGGAGGAAGATGAAACTTAACTTCTTTACAAAGATCCGTACATCCAAATAACATAACGGACCTCTCTTCTTGTTTATTAAAAGACAATCTTTATGTTGGAGTTTTTCACTGATGCTAACTTGTTTTTTTTCCTGAACATCCTGAATAAATCTTTAATTATAAAAAATATTGGCATTTACATTTATAACAACATCAACAATACTAATGCTAACAATAATACTAATAACGATGATGATATATAAGAATGTCCCAAATGTGGGATAAAGTGCATTTTCCCTTCTGTGTTTGTAGTTTTTGGTCTTCCTCCTCTGCCTCTGAGACTGTGACCATGCCGGTGTGGAGTGAGTGGGAACATTTAGGAGCTGCTGTGTTAAAGTGAGTGAGTCCAGAGAGTGACGGCGTCGGTGAATGAGCTCAGGACACCGAGAGTTTGGTTCAGAGAAAAGGAGTTAGTGGCATGAGAACCCTGACTGAGCATGCGCAGAGGAAGTTTCACGTGTGTAGTTTGTTTCTGATTGACCTTATCACTGTTTCATTGAGTTGGAGGAATGCTGGGGGGGCGCGCTATTAGTCCCCCCACCCAAAGGTTAAACCAGCTGTTTACGTAGAGGACTCTGAAACAGTTGATGTGCTCGCCACCAGAGGGCGCAAACCGCGGTCTCTGTTTACTCCTCATAGTTCACACAGTCTCATGACACTTATTTAGGCTGATTAAGTAAAACATCCTTTTAGTCCAGGGGATAAGTTCCTGTTTTATTCAGGAGATACGTTCCTGTTTTGTGCCCTTTATCTGTGGCTCTGTCAGTGAAACAGACTCAATGAGTGAAAATGTGAAAGGACGTGCAGACACCACTAAATCCTGCCCTCTGAATCCTCACCCTCAGCGTCCTCAGTCAGTTTACAGACAGTTAGTCAGGCACTGATTTCAGGTTAGATTCCAGCAATAGTGACACTCTGTGTTTAGCTCCTGGACTTCAAACCCAGCTGAAGGAGGAGGTCTGTTGTGGTGACACCTCCACCTTTGTCTCCATGGTTATATCTGATGCCTGAATTCACAGAGCAGAGGAGGCACTGACCATCAGATCAGTCAGAGCTGATCACATAATTCATGATCATAATGTGGACATGCACCAAAACACACCATAACTGTCAGCTTCTAAAGGTTTGTTTTTTCTACTCTTTGCTCTATGTCATGTCACAGAGAGACGATATCCTGATACGGTGATGTGACACACTCAGATGCTCTGCATGGAGTGGAAGCAGTAGAGGTGAATCAGCAGGTGATGACTCCTGGTGTCCAGTTAGAATGAGACCATGAGGCAGACCCGGGACAGGCTGGAGGGAAGATGTGCTTCAGCCGGAGGCGGTGCTGTCCATAGGACCGCAGTGGACTGAGTAGATGCTGGAAAATGGATGAGATTTTTAAAAAGCGAGAGTAATATTAGTGTGCATTTGTATTGTTTCAGTCGTTTTATTGCAAAGACAAATGCATTTGACTCTAAATAAAATCTACATAAAATCACACTGTTGGTCTCAGTTACATATTAACTGAGATCAACAAAAATCAGTAGCGACCCTCAGATACAGCATCCTGCTGTGTTTGTGTTCCTCCTGATTACATCTCATAATTCCACTAATTATAATCTTTTCTGAGTGTTTGCCGAGCTTTCTGATCTTCCTCTGCTTTGTTGTGCAGATCTCAGTGAACTGAGCTCCTCTGCTTTCAACCAGGGGAGCGTTCAGCTCAGACAGCCAATGAGCTAACGGCTCGAAGCTGGGCGCCTGACCCGATTGGCTCAGCGCTGTGCATTGTTGTCATCCCGACGGGCGATTGGCCGGCCGATGAAGCCCCGCCCCTTCTCTGCCCTCGCTGCTTTCCATCCAGAGCGGAGAAGAAAAACGGGAGAAGAGACGGAAAGCTGCTCGGGGCTTCGGCTGGAGTCAAAGCGGCACCGCGGAGCTGCTTCAGCGGGATTTCGAGACTGGTTCCGCGGGAATAACGGCGACGCTCACCGGCTCACCTTCACGGTACGTCCTCCCGCTCCGCTGCTCTTCCTCGGGCTGAGTTTGAGTGCCAGCCGCTGCTGGTGTCAGATATCAGGGAAGCTGCTCCTCCCGTCTGCTTCCACCGTGGAGCCACTTTCAGGGTGTTGATGTGCAGATACGAGCGCTGTGCACACACTTTGTTCTCTGCGAGACCCTCACGTCTCCAGCCTGTCTCCTCTGGGTGTGAGTCCTGCACGGCACGGGCTGCAGGGTGGTGACCCCTGAACCCCGCAGGGCACAGCTGGGTTTTCTGGAGGTTCACTGTGACCCTGACCGAGCTCTGCAGAAATTTAAAAGGGTATCCACGAGTGAGGGCTTTACTCCGAGCTGCAGGGGTGGTCTTACCGGAAAACCCCAGGAGCTGGGACACGAGTGTAAACCCGAGGATCAGTGCACCACCTGTGAGCTTCAATATGTTTATGAAAAGACTGTTCAGGTGTAGTTTGAATCAGCTTCAGGTCAGACACATGCCTGCACATTCATGTCACAGAGTTATTTCCGGTCATGTGTCTGCTGCTGCTTCATTTTCATGTTAAACAGTAACGTAAAAATCCCTGAGCCCAAAGCTCAGGCTGCTCCAAACACTCTGTCTGTCACACTTTTTTCTACTCCTGGATCTGCGTGATGTCACAGAGAGTGGATAGAAGCTCCACCCACCTGCTGTTTAGTGAAGGTTGTGTTAAAGTGGGAGGAGCTACAGCAGTGATGGAAGGGTTAGACTGTGCAACTTAAAATGTAACGATTGCTTATCATACTAGCTGTATTATTGAATCATAACACGTGTGTTTACCTGAGAGCCAGAAACCTGTAAAATTATACCTGCGATTAATCAGACTTCAGTGTCTGTTAGCATAAAACCGTTACAGTTACGTTCAATGTTACTACAGTTTAATTGTGTTTTAAATGTAGCCTTTGCAGTGGTGCGTTTACAGATCTCTGGTAAAAGCCAGACTCCCAGAAGGATGGACTTTTGTTTACAGGGTCTATGTGAAGAATTAAAACTCAAAGTTTCAGTAGGTGTATCTGTGTGTCACATGGTCCACCTGTGGCTTCAGCTCTCCATCCTCAGGATGATTGGTGGTCTCCCTTTTTGAGACGAGCTGTACTGAACATTCGAGCAGCTTTTATTTATCTTTGGGTCTCTCTTTAGAAATCCTTTATTCAGACCAGCGTACTGTTGCTGTCCTCGTCTGTCTGTGACGGCGTTCAGGTATTGAGGGGTGTCATTGAAGCGGAACCTCGCCGGTGACGATCCCTGCTCGTGCTTGTGATGTGATGACAGCTGATTGTAGCTGTTAACAGGTTCTCTGGATGTTCACAGTTCTTCTTGGAAGTAATGAGTCAGTGCAAAGCTGTAAAGCTGTGGGAGGTGTAAAAGCTGCCGTCGGCTGTGTTACTATGTGTGACCGAGTTGGACTGCTGGGGTGACTTTTTTAGAAAAAATGAGCCTCCCCCAGACAGGAAGCCAACACGCTCAGATGCCTCAGGAGGGGATTATTGTTATTAGTTTGTACTGTCTGATGACGTGTGCAGCACTTAATCTGACTGCATTCTGCTCTGAAGGAGGATCACAGATGGAGATTCAGGTTATTTGAAAGAGAATATTAGATGTGAGGGTGTGAAGCATCATGGGATGTCCCTGCCATTCTCCCCCCGAGTGTCATCAGGAGGCGTTTGGAGGTTTCACACAGCAGACGGCGCCATCTGTTCGGCTGCTTCCACCCTCTGCGTTTCTACCTCAGGTGTCGCCTCAGAAGCACTCCTGCGTCTCCAACCTTCCATCCTCCCTTTCAGGCGCTTCGGCTCGTCTCCGGCTCTGAATATAGACTCTGATCCATCCGTCTGTCTCTCCCGTAAACACTGTCTTAGAGATCAGACACAGTGTCTGAACCAGCAGCACATGGCCCCTGTTCTTCCCTTTTGCCTTTTTGTTTCCATGACAACCACACACAGAAATCACCCTCAGATTGCTCTGTCAGTGTGTGTGTGTGTGTGTGTGTGTGTGTGTGTTTTAGCTCTTGATGGCTGGCTCTCTGTCGTGCCTTACGGGGACGCTTAGCTGTAATAGAGCCATGATTACAGTTGTTAGAAACATCTGCGTGTTTCCTCAGGAGAAGAAAAAGTCCGACTGACACAAAATAGTTTTTTTCAGAGATCAGATATCCCCCAAATAATATTTTTCATGCTTGATGACCAAAAGCATAAAGCATAAACACCCTGGGCTGGAAGGCCCAGATACCTGCAGTTCCTCTGATGCCCAGCAGAGGCAGCGGTGAGTCAGTCCCCATAGACTCCCACGTTAAAACAGCAGAAGTAAACATGTTTACAGCCTGATACACCATATACAGCAAATCACCTCTTTAAAGTTTGCATTATTAGGGGCGTGGCCTCTCTAACTGACAGGTGGATGGTGACACAGCTGTAGCTGCTAGCTGTCTGCTAGCTAGGGCAGGGCAATATGGCCAAAAATATTTATCACGATATACATTTGAAAATTTGCGATAACGATATAACTGATGATAAAATTGACGCGAGACAAAATACTTTACAACTCCACAACTTTATTAGTGCAAAAAAAAACCCAAAACCCATCAATGTATTTTCACTTAAACAAGCAGCTGTTTTTTATGTGCATTAAAGTTATATAAAAATGTAACAGTGCAAATGCAAATTCTTCGCTGACAGTTTAACATAAAGGCATTTCCAGTGGAAACTGGCCGACATATCCTCAGCATAACCATGTATAATATCCACAAAACTTAAAAAGAGGTTATACACACACAATACGGTAATATTATGTTGAAGCACAGCACGTATCACTCCGCGAGGCTCCGCCTACGATAGCCGTAATGCTCCGACAATCCATCAAGCGGTGCGGCTTCGTAGCTTAGCAAAGTCGTACTGAAACATTTGACAGATTTTCGAGCGCCGTGTACATAAAATCGTCTCGAGGTCAGTAAACACAACCAGAGTTCATACATAAGGCACACGGGATTATAAGGGGCTCTGTCGACTTTCAGAAAAATCAAAGGATTGATTTTAAGTGCGCCGTATTTTCCAAACAACACGGTAATAACGACGGCCCGCTAGCATGCGCTACCATAAATAGTGCTTTGCTGTGTATCTGACGGACGAAAGCTAAACCAGTTCCACACCAGTGAAGCTGCAGCATTTTTACAAACCAGTTCTGGTTCATTGGTGTCATTCAACGATCCACTTTCGCTCTTCTCATTCTCCGTCGCCGCCATGTGCGTATGTAAACAAAGGCACTGCGCATGCGCGTTTTACCCATATTCTATCGTCATATTTCATTTTCTTATCGTTGCCCAACATCATACCGGTGTTACTGTGAACGGTATGATATAGCCCAGCCTTACTGCTAGCTTCACCTGAGCTGGACCTCTGGGCTGTGTTTGTGCTGTTGGAGCCTTTTGGAGCATTTTAATGACATCATGTGACCAGTAGTATGGCTGCTGTGAGGTCACTGTACTAACAGACCGTTAAAGAAGGTGGAGATCTGACTTAGTGAAATTTGAGGATTTAGATGGATGTTACCGAGTACTGATTAGCTGCTGTCTGTGTGTGTGACTAGACCGGCTGGTTTACAGTAAATATGGTTGCTTGGCTCCTAAAAACAACATGATTGTGGCCAAAATGCTAAAGTTGAGGCATCAGAATCAGATTCTGGGTCTTTATTTATTTATCATTTGATCTGCTGTTAATATAAAACACTGTCACGTTTAAGTGCAGAAACCTAAAAACAGAATTTACAGGACTGAGTGCTGAGGAACAGTTTCAGTTTCTGCCTTTGATGTTTTTCCAGCCTGTGTGTGTGTACGTGTGTGTGTGTGTGTGTGTGTGTGTGTGTGTGTGTGTGTGCGTGTGTGTATGTGTGTGTGTGTTTGGGGGGTAAACAGTGCAGAGCTTCATGTGGAATCTGGCCTGGTTGTTTCTCTCCAGTGTGGCCTCGCTCCATCCTGCAGACCTTTTGTTTGTCCGTCTTCCTGTGTGGAATGTCAACATCCTCTCATTTGTCGCTCCACCCGCCGCCCGTCAGGCGAAACCAGAGGAGCCAAGCTCCATCTGCCCCAGCGCACCTCCGTCTGCTCGCTCGTCTTCCTCTGCGAGATAACGGCTCAGCTGGCAGCTCCGTGCTAATAACGCTGCTGTTTGCTCTCGTCGGTTTGTGTGCCGGCCGCCGGCGTGCCTTCTCCCTCTGAACACATTCCAGCCTCACACTGTTTACTCTCGTCTCTGCGCCTCCTCCTGACCGCGGCCTTCTTTCTTTTTCCTTTTCTAAACTCTCTCACTTCATTCGGCCCTCTCTGTCATTATTTTATCATCAGTCTGCTCTGTTCCTTCAGATTTCCTCCCTCTTTGCGACTGTTCCTCTCCTACAACTTACTGTAGTTTCACAACAAGCCTGGTTCATTTGATTTGCACAGCGTGTCACCAGTGAAGGTTTAAAGTGAACATACAAATGATATCAAGGACAGAGAGGAGAGGAAGCACATTTGGAAACGATAGTAGCATTAGCAGACGTGCATCAGCTCTGTGTGCGCTCCATTAGAGCGCGTCCTAAAGCGGGACGTCATTTACTGATTCATTATTAAATAAGAGTTTAATGGCAGATTAAAGAGCGACGTCTGTAAAGTTTGCCTGCTCCAAGGTTTTGGGGCATAAACAGCAAAAAACTGCATCCTAACGATCTGTGAGGACGTCGGCCTGCAGTGGGGGAGGATCAGAGCGCGAGCTGGGACGAGAGCGTCGGCCTGACTGAGACTTCAAGGCTTCAAATAAAACAGAAGCTTTTCATGATTCAGCGAAGCACGCACGTGCATGTGTCACTTCCTGCTGCATGCTTGCTGACCACTCACCGATGTGTTTTTGGATATAAAGTGATTCCCAGATTTTTAGCACCAATAGTTTCCAGGTGTGCGGCTCCAAACAGCTGCTTCTTCACGAGGCCGGGCTGTGGCACAGCTTCTTCTTCTGCAGAAGTTCAATATGATTGTGTACTGCAACGACACAAGTAGCAACAAACAAAACCAGCTGTTCATGTCAGCGACAGTTTCTGCATGAAGCTTTAACTTTATCAAACTGGCCTGTGATTGGTCTGACAGGGACGTGGCTGGTTCTGAGCCCAAGACATGAACGAGTTTCTCAGACTGACGGCGAGTCAGAAACTGAGAGCTGCTGGGGGGTCAGTCCCGGGACAGGTCATCACTCTGAGTGCAGATTATTACACGTGCACTGTTTTCACACGTGCACGACAGCCGTGAACATCTGTATCTGACAGAGCTGCGTGTGAGAGTCGACCTGCTGCAGGTCATTCAGTCCATTTTAAAGAAATAGCTGTATATAAAAGATGGCCGCTGTGACGCAGACGCTGCGTTTATCTGTCGTGCTCTCGAGCTCCGTGCACCGTGGTGATGTTTGAGTGCAGAAGAGACAGCGAAGAACCTTTAAATCCACACCCAGAGTTTCCTTCCTGCAGGGCGGCGGCGTCAGAACCACCAACTCACCTCAACACGCCGTCAGCAGCGACGCATTAATCGCTGTGCACGAAGGCTTATCAGAGTCTGCACAGCAGCAGAGCAGAGCCGCTGTTGTAGCTGTGTTTTATTCTTGGAGGGAGTGTTTCCATCACTGTGTGTGTGTGTGTGTGTGTGTGTGTGTGTCTATGTTTAGCTGTGTTTGTTTAGGACTCAGTAATTATGGCTGGCAG
The DNA here is from genome assembly GCF_963576455.1 of Neolamprologus multifasciatus. Classification (NCBI taxonomy): domain Eukaryota; kingdom Metazoa; phylum Chordata; class Actinopteri; order Cichliformes; family Cichlidae; genus Neolamprologus; species Neolamprologus multifasciatus. The sequence continues at coordinate 39,071,161 of NC_140439.1, forward strand.
CAGAGCTTCAGCTCCAGCGGGAGGAGGAGGAGGAGGAATGCCTTTGGGCTGCTTCTGTCACTGAAACTGACTCCAGACGACTCAACCTGCACTTTGTGATTTTATATCTGTGCATGTTTGTTTTTGTTCACATCCCACGATCAGTCCACTCAGGGTGGGGCGCTCCGGGGCCTGAATGTAGGTCAGCGTAGTTTCATTTATGTGATGTTTTTGCCAAAGGAAGTGTTGACCTCTGAATTCTTCTCTTTCCTGGCTCGTTACACACACACACACGCACACACACACACACACACACACACACACACACACACGCCTTCCTGTCTGGGTGGAACCTCAGCATGATGTCAGTGACCGCCTCTGGTGGCCTTTAGGTGATCTGTCTTCCAGATGTGCTGAGTTGGAGGAGGAGCATGTGCAGAGGTGGGTGGAGTCTGGGGACCCCTTTGATTCCTGTCGCTGACAGTCGGGGTCACACTGATCCTGTTCATGTAGATATGGTACTGTGCAAAAGTCTTGAGCCACGTGTCGTGTCTGTATATATTGCAGGACAGTGGGACCAACAGTCATGAAAACATATAAGTAGGGATGCAACGATACCAATTTTTTCAAACCGATACTTGGATCTGAGTACTTGCTGATACAGAGTACAAAAAACAATACTTCTACCACACACACACACACACACACACACAAATGCAATGAATTGGAAGACAGGTTTTATTTTATTCTCTGCCGATAAAAAATAAAATCTTAATAAAAATGACCACAAAAAAATTTAAAGTGAAAAATAAGCACTTCTGTTAAATTATTGCAGAGTCTCCACATTGTAATTTAACAAAATATCACTGAACTATTGGCACTGTCTCGAGCTTTCAGAATAATAAACAAACACTTCTGTTTGGAATAAAATAAACTTTTAAATTATTGCAGAGTGTCCATATTGTAAACAAACAAACAAAATAATTATTATTAAATAAATAATAAAATATAAAAAATTATAAAATAAATAATAAATAAAATAATAATTGGCCCCCTAGTGGCCAATCTAAGAAACTACAACAGAAATGACAAGCCACCCTCTGATTAATGAAATAAGTTGGTATCGGTTCATGGTATCGGTTAACTTTTACGAGTATGAGTACACACACATTTTACAGTATCGGCCCCGATACCTGATACCAGTATCGGTATCGGTGCATCGCTACATATAAGACAGAAAGTCTGTTTCTGAAAGGTGAATGTTTGGTGTGAGCAGCTCTGTGAGGATCTTCAGGCTTGATGAAGGACACTTCTCTGACAAGATCTTCATCAGCACCGGCTCACATGCACAGAGTCATAGATTCAACCGATGATGTGTTAGTGTGACAGCTGCTGGGAACAAAGAACCCAACACGAATGAGTCAAAGGTCAGAGTTCAGAGGTTAACAAACAAAACATTCCTGAGTTTGATCACGTTGTGCCTGTCGTGTAGCTCCAGCAGAACGTTCTCAGAGGTAATAAAGCGTCTCCTTAGAGATCCCAGCTCATGAGGCGCAAACACGGCGAGTTCCCCCGACGCTTCCCGGTGCTCGCTGGTGAAGGTTGGCGTGGTGGATCTGTGGCGTTAAACGCTCGAGCGGCTGCGATTGGGCAGTTTTATCGTTAGTTTCACGTCCGTCGACTCGTACAGAAACGTTCTGCAGCCTGTGCTGCGTTTATATGAATTTATTTCTGGACCGTTTATTGGATCCGCTCGCCGTCAGCAGCCAGCTCTCAAACAGATCGTAATATTTGGCGCCGGCACGGCTGATCCTGCTGTTAAAACCAAGCCTATAAAACCGCTGCTTCCTTTCTGCAGTCCATACGTGTTTAATGTGTGAAGAAGTTTGTTCCAGACTTTTCCCTTTAATCTTACAGCTGATGTGTTCCTGCAGCGTCTTTGCTCTGTGAAGCTCCTGGTTTGGCGTTGTGATGATGCAGCTTCCTCTGAGCTCCATCCAGCATCCAGCTGTTTCAAACGTCTCCCCATCACAGCCTGTTGTTGGGTTCACAGTACAGGTGTCTGTACTCTGCATGATGTCACAGAGGCGTCGCTGCCAGGATGCTGTTGTACGATCAGTGCATCAGAGCGTGAAGGCGACACCGCTGATTTACCTGTCGGTCTGTTCCCGCGTGTGTGTGTGTGCGTGTGTGTGTGTGTGTGTGTGTGCGTTTGCAGACAGATTTGCTCAGCTCTCGGCTTCCTGCTGCAGCTCCAGCTCATGTTTGCAGAGTATCTGCCTCAGAAATCACACACAGTCTTATCAGCTTCTACTTGAACACGTTTCCATGCTTATCTGAGTCTGTGTGGCTTTAATGCGCCAACAACCACCCTCTTTACACCTGTCTGCCCTTTATCCACGTACCCGTCTGGATTTCAAGGACCTGCTCTGGGATCCTGGATCAACAGTGTGACTTTAGATTATCTGTGTCTGCTCAGGATTTTACCTGCACTTGCACATTTTTATGACCTGCTGTTTGAGAAAATGAGCGCAGGACTAGACTGTAACGATGCGATGGCGACTGACCTGATGAATTATTAACTTTCTGCTGCAGCTTTTGAATGATAATAATCTGTGATTTCTTTCACTGACTGTTGCACAAAGTGTTTCTTTGCCCGGCAGCTTAGATCTACTCAGGTTTCTCTGCGGTTGAATAAATGAATTATAAATGTTCTCAGCTGAGCATTAGTGGATCTCTTCAGGCCTCTCCTGTCGACACCGAGCACATTCATTGTTTAGTCTCCAAGTCGAGGGGTTCATCTTCCAAAATGTTATTCCTTGTTTGCAGAGTGGCCTCGTTATCCTCAGACGTTATCAATTGCCACCAGTGTACGGCATCTTTAGCTAATTTACCGGACAGTCTCGGTCGTTGTGTCCTTGGGAAAGACGCTTCACCCGTTGCCTACTGGTGGTGGTCAGAGGGCCCGGTGGCGCCAGTGTCCGGCAGCCTCGCCTCTGTCAGTGCGCCCCAGGGTGGCTGTGGCTACAATGTAGCTGCCATCACCAGAATCTGGAAGAACAGTTTGCAGCTAAACATTTTCACTGATGTCAGAGTTTGCTGTCGAGTACAACTCTTAGCTGCGGAGACTACAAGTCCATCCAGCCACCAACTCATCACTGCGGCGTTCCCGAACAGTCCCAGAGACCTAATCTCTGCAGGGTGTCCTGGATCTGCTCCGATGTCTCTTCATTGTAGGACACGTCCGAAACACCTCACCTGGGAGGTGACTAGGAGGCATCTCTATCAGATCATGGAGCCCTTCAGCTGGCTTGTGCTGATATGGAGAAGTCCCTCCACAGCCAGTGTGGTCACAGCTGAAGGCAGGAAACACGAGGTCTTCCTTATGAATGTTTCTGTCTCCTCGAGCTGAACATTTCAGACAAATAAAGACCTTTGAGAAAAATCAAAGCATGTTAAGGTCTCAATCTGGGCTGAGATGAGTGGACGGCTGTTTATGAGGAGAAACGGACAAAAAGGAGTTTATCTGTAGTAAAGCTCATCTCTGCACAGCGTAGCTACACTGGATAAGCAGCTGAACTCACGAGCTCCTGAAATAGAAGAAGCCACCGTGAGCATCGCTTTCTTCCACGTTGGAGACGAACCAATCAGAGAGAAGTCAGAGCAGGAACCACAGAGGCTCCTGTCATGATTTCACATGTTAAAATAAAAACGTGGAGCAAACGTTAGTCGGATTTTCCTGTCAGAGTTAATATTCAGAGGACACGGCCGCGATGTTACCAGAGAGGCGGTGTTTCCTGCGAGGTGCAGGTCCTGCGACCTTTCTGCTTCACCCACTCGAACGCTTAATTAACCCTGAGGCAGAGTGTAATTCATGGCTCCTCAGTGGGCCTTTACCCACTCAGCGTGACAGCAGTGTTTACAGCTCAGGCCTCTGTGCTCCTCATGGTTTTGTCTTTAGTTCCCTCCACACAGCATGAAAGTCTTCAGACTCACACCACGTCTGCTACCTTTGTATATCAACCTCACAGCAGAACACGTGACCTTTGACCTATAAATGAATGAGCCCACATTCATCTACAGTCACTGGGCAGGTGAGGTCACTCAGGATGGATGGACTGGTAGTCTCCACAGCTGCCCAGTAAGACGGGACCAGCTGCTGTGTTCAGCATGACCACTGTTATAACTTTATTATAGTTTAGCTCCATCCCACAGATGCTCGTCGCTGACATCATCTCTTGATTTGTCCTCCTTACAGTTTCAAGGTGAAGCTGACTGTGCTCCCGAAAACCTGCTCGTCTTTCTGTGGGTTTGTGTCCTTTATCAAACACTTTGGGGTCATTTATGTCGCCCCAGCCGGGACGTACAGTCGATCATTTACAAAGAAATGTCTTCAGTCCAGCATCAAATACGATTTCTCCCTCTGTAATCGGGCTGATCCTGGATCAGTCTGAGGGACGCCCACTCGTGTCCTGCAGTGACCCCCGCTTGTATCTGCAAGTTTAACACTCGCTTTACCCACGAAGCCGCATCCTGCAGTCGGCTTTACGGCCCCGTGTGCAGGTTTGTTACCAGACCGCGTCCCTGTTTGTGTTCACTTAAGCAGTTTGTGAGTTAATGAGAGTTAACTCAATGTTGGTTCAACGCTGGAGAGTTTGGAGCTCTAAACCGTCGGAGGAAGCAGGAAGTGTTACGTAGACCTGTCGATGCGTCAGATCCACACAGCGAGGGCTCTGACGCATCAACAGGCAGCTTTGATGTCGAGCATTCTTCAGATTTTTACCCTTAAACACAAACTTCACTGCGTTTCCCTGTGTCTGAGTTCCAGGTTTTTCCTGAACGTCCCTCTGAAGCCACGCCTCCACATGCTCACGTACAGCTAATAGGAAGCGTAGCGAAGGACCTACCCGAGCTTTAAAGAAAGTTCTCTTCTGTGTGTGAGAGGATGGTTTCCTGTCCCCGGGCGCTCGGACAGACCTGCTGATATCCGTGTGTGTGTGTAAGCTCGTTGGGCTGATTTGCTCCCATTTAAAAGAGGCTTTGATCCCCTCTAGGGCGCGTTAACCCCTTCTCGCCTGCCGAGCTTCGTGTCACACGGGCCGTGAACTCTGCCTCAGTGTGGGAAAAGATTAGAGGCAGACAAATTCCTGGTCATCTGAGGTGGTGCAGACGGTATTAGAGCGCGGCCGCAGCGCCGCGACTCGACGCTGCGACTCCAGCCGAGCTTATCCCACCCACCCGCCGTCGCGTTGTTCGCCTGTAAAATCAGAATTCAGACCCAGAGGTGTTAAAAGGAGGATTTCCATTTAGGCAGATGTGGAGCGTAACCCACTCCTCCTCTTCCTTCTCCTGTCTTTTTATCTGCTTGGCCTCGGTATTGGCGGTTTCATCATCTTCCTCGCAGATTAGGAAACTCAGGCTCTATTTGCATAAATGTGCACGATATGCAAACGGCTCTCAGCTCTTTGGTGTGGAGAAGCTTTGAAGCTGCTCGGCCCTGCAGCGGTGCACCTTGTTTTGGCTCTCCGGAGCCGCGGCATGCTCAGAACGCTTCAGTAACCTTACGTAATGAGGAGGAGGAGGATGAAGATGATAGTGAGGTGAAACAGGACGATCTACGAGTGTTTGTGGTGCATTTCAGCTGTGACACAGACACTGATCCGTGCTCAGCCTGGTCGGCTGCAGCTGCTGCCAGATCAGCACACATCATCTTCTTCCTGATTTAAGATGGTGTTTTGAAGCCTGCTCCCTCTGCCTCGTGCTCTCGGCGGCATTTTCAGTCATCTTTGGGTCACTGCAGTCAGACAGAGGACCTGGCAGCAGGTCAAAAAGCTGATATCAAAGCAATGCTGAAGCACCAGAAGCTGCAGTTCCTCTAATCTGCACTCGAGACCCGCTCCAAAAGTTGGACGAGGACCAACAGAGCAGCCAAAAAAAGGCTAACGTTGAAGCTAGTTCATGCATTTATTACTTGCAGGCTGGACGACTGTAATTCATTATTATCAGGAAGTCCTAAAAACTCCCTGAAAAGCCTTCAGCTAATCCAAAATGCTGCAGCAAGAGTCCTGACAGGGACTAGAAAGAGAGAGCAGATTTCTCCTGTTTTGGCTTCCTGTTAAATCCAGAATTCAAAATCCTGCTCCTCACATACAAGGTCTTAAATAATCAGGCCCCATCTTATCTTAATGACCTTGTAGTACCATATCACCCTACTGATGATCACCCGACTCTGAAAGGTCAGTAAAGCCTCTAAGCTTCATGTTTAGTGTTTTATAAACGATTAAATCTGTTAAATCTGTCTCCAGGGTAACGTCCTGGACTGTTTCCAGCCTTTTACTTTATGAACGTTATTAATTGTTCAGCTGAGCTGAAGCGTGTCGGTACGATTGTCCGCGCGAGCCTCCGATCCAGGTGAGGCTGACAGCATCGATGAATCCTGAAGCTCCTGAACTGTGAAGCGAGCAGAGTGAAAGTGTCTCCCTGTTGTTGTGCTTGCATCCATCACGCCGTCGTCGGCCCGCCCCCTCCTGCTCCTCTCCGTCCTGCTGAATAAATGATGGGAATGTGATACGGCTGCAGCTCCGAGCTGGACATCGATCCCCGAGCTCAGGGACTCTGGACTCTGTCCTTGACTTCGCTCGCTCCTGTTTGCTGATTTGAACTCTTTGTAGCGTCAGCGAGCCGAGCGTGTGCGTGTTTGTGTTGGCATGCGGGGCGTGTGCTGCACGGGACCGCAGTGTGTGTGTGTGTGTGTGTGTCATGCTTCAGGAATGTGCTGTATAATTTACTACAGTGGAAAGCTCTCCTTGCAGTAACACCTGGGGCCCTGTGGGACATGAAGTTCTGCTGTTTGATGGTTTAGCAGAGACGAGCAGAGGCGGAGCAACGTTTTTATCCAGATCGTTTCTGTTTTTAACCCCTTCCACCCCCAAAGGTTCCTCTGGGTTTGCCTTAAAGTTTAGCAGCTCTTACTAAAGACTTGTATTGTGTGTTGAGTCTTAAACACTGTTAACACCTTTTCCCAGTAAGAAATGTTTGACTGTAGTTTTGAAAAAAATATTTAAGCTTTTCTCAGTTTGAGCTGGTTTGATCTGTATCGTCATTCAGACCTCAAGTAATAGGAGAACAACTCTGATTACGTGTCCTCGATTATTTCTGTTCATTAGTCTGTAAGGAACGTCTTGATGCATCTCAATCATCCAGGAAAATAAATCTCCAAAAGTTGATTCTGTTCATCTGGACGAAGCGTTTTCTGGGAGAAACGTTTCGTCATCATCAGGTGACGTCTTCAGTCTCAGCTGACTGCAGGTTTCAATCTTATAAACAGGACATTTGCATAATGACTGAAACCAGCACACTGAAGGAACAATGGGCTGGGAGGTCAGTTCCTTAATCATAATTATGCAAATTCTCATGACCATTGATCAACAACCACTGACCAAAGCCCACTGATCAATGGCCATGAGTCCCATTCACAGAGAGTTGGTGAATGGCTGCAATCACAGCATGTAAGATGGTGACAGATGGACCCTTAGGCCCCTCCTCCATTCAGAGATGGTCTTTCCCTTTTCACGTAAATGGCCTCCTTGACTCCGCCCTCAAACCAGCGTTCCTCCCTGTCCAGGATGTTACATCCTCATCCTTGAAAGAGTGTCCACTGGCCTGTAGGTGTGAATAGACTGCAGAGTCTATTTACACCTTTGGTCAGTGGTTGTTGATCAATGGTCATGAGAATTTGCATAATTAAGATTAAGGAACTGACCTCACAGCCCATTGTTCCTCAGTGGGCTGGTTTCAGTCATTACGCAAATGTCCTGTTTATAAGATTGAAACCTGCAGTCAGCTGAGACTGAAGACGTCACCTGATGATGACGAAACGTTTCTCCCAGAAAACGCTACGTCCAGATGAACAGAATCAACTTTTGGAGAGTCTGTAAGGAAGCTCAGGGGAAAAGAAAAATGTCAAGTTTTAAGTATTGTTCATTAAGATCTCAACATGAAAACATTTCTTCGACTTCCCGGATATTCATTTAGTTTGGAAGTGTCCAGCAGGGCTGCGCTGTATCATGTCATCCATGATAACACGGGACATGTCTGAGAGCGAGAGCAGGAATCTGATGACGAGTCAGCATCCTCCAGGAAACTGCAGGAAACCACAAACCTGTTTCAGACCAGGCCAGGAGCAGCTGGTGATGTGTGAAGCAAAAGTAATCAGAGTACTCAACCAAGCCTCGCTGGATTGCTCGTAAGTTAGAATCCATGTGACAGGAAGAGGAAACGCAGGGCTTCAAGCTGCTGGTTAAAAAGCTCGAGCCAGCTTCAGTTAAACTGAAGCTTCTCACAAAGTTAGAAACAGTTTCTTCTCCACGTTAACGGCAGCGAGCTCGTGTTTAAAGGACTCAGAGGCACTTTGGCCTCACAGCTCTTCTGTTTTGGACAAAAGGCTTCAACAGCCGTTTATTGAGCCAACAGGGAAGCTGTGGTGGGTAAACAGCAGCTCATGTGATTGATAGCTGTGATGTTGGCAGTGCTGACCACACCAGCTGTTGAATCCTCACGCTCACCATTGTGCTGCTGCTTCTTCAGCGCCGCTCGGCTCACTGAGTTTCCTTTAAAGCAGGTTTTTATTGGCTCCGTTCGGCTGCTCAGCTGCTCCCACAGGAGGCGCTTTCACGTCTGACATTATTGGATGATCAATACATTTAAATGTACGCGCAGTGATGCAACAAGGAAGACAACGGCCTGTTTGAGTCGTGGAAGCTCTTTGATTTAAACAAATATGCCGTTAACAACAAATGAAGACATTTTTAGCCAAATAGAAACGATCTGAGAGGATAAATGACGCCCACGCTGGACCCAGGTATCTATCAGCGTTCCCACGCTTTAACCACAGTGACTCACGGCAAAGCCACGACAGGCGGCGGAGGCTCGTTACTCAGGTCTCTGCGTTTACGGTAAATTGTTGAATCAGATCAGGCCTGACGTGACTGTAACGAGATCCTCGCTGTTACAAACTTTATGACTTTCAGACAAAAGGAGACGCGTTTGGCTGATGTGCGTGGAGCCGTGCAGTTTCACAGCTGCCGTGTGCATCCACAGAGCTGCACCCACAACAAAGCAGCGGCTTCAACAAGCGTGCTCGCAGAGGAAACGGCCACATCAGCGCCGGCCTGTAAAAAATGTTTTACCGCCGAACCATTACCTCATCTGTTAAAGAGACGAAAGCTCGCGAGTGAGCAGAAGAACAAAGCAGCTAAATATCTGACACACACACACACACACACACACACACACACACACACACACCGGCTTCATCAGCCATCGTTACACTGCAGCTGCACTGATTCATCAGTAACCTGAGCAGGTCAGAAACCTTCAGTTTGCATGAATTTTGTTTCGTAGAACAGGTGAACAGGTGAACTGCTCACCTGGTGGACGTTAAACAGATGATCCATTACAATCCATTAGCCTTCAGTTAATCCAAAATGCTGCAGCAAGAGTCCTGACAGGGACTAGAAAGAGAGAGCAGATTTCTCCTGTTTTGGCTTCCTGTTAAATCCAGAATTCAAAATCCTGCTCCTCACATACAAGGTCTTAAATAATCAGGCCCCATCTTATCTTAACGACCTTGTAGTACCATATCACCCTATTAGAGCACTTCGCTCTCGCTCTGCAGGCCTACTTGTTGTTCCTAGAGTATTTAAAAGTAGAATGGGAGGCAGAGCCTTCAGTTTTCAGGCCCCTCTTCTGTGGAACCAGCTTCCAGTTTGGATTCAGGAGACAGACACTATCTCTACTTTCAAGATTAGGCTTCAAACTTTCCTTTTTGCTAAAGCATATAGTTAGGGCTGGACCAGGTGACCCTGAATCCTCCCTTAGTTATGCTGCAATAGATGTAGGCTGCCGGGGGATTCCCATGATGCATTGAGTTTTTCCTTTCCAGTCACCTTTCTCACTCACTATGTATTAACAGACCTCTCTGTATGGTGGTTTCTTCCTGTTAAAAGGGAGTTTTTCCTTCCCACTGTCGCCAAAGTGCTGCTCATAGGGGGTCATATGATTGTTGGGTTTTTCTCTGTATCTATGAAGCGCCTTGAGGCGACTTTTGTTGTGATTTGGCGCTATATAAATAAAATTGAATTGAATTGAATTGAATAAAACTTAGACTGGCATCTCTCATGTGCCCACCACAAAAGAACAGATAATAAAACATTAATAAATAGACGATAATAAATCAGGAGATAATAGATTTTCATGATAGTCCTGATGGGGTCTGTGTGCAGGGTGAAAGCTGTCCCTCTGTCTGTCCCTCCATCTGTTCGTGTTGTCTGCATCGTTTGCTTGATGGGGGAAGTTTGAGTAGAGGGTGGCGGGGTGTAGGTCACCTCACGCTTCAGCTCTGCAGCTCTGCAGCTTCTGACCCACCCGTGATGGCGTTCGTGATGATGCTCTAAGTGGTGATCCTGTAGAAGTTCACGGGGAGCCAGCGTGCTTCAGCCTTTGCTGGGCTTGTTTTTTTGACCAGGCTGGAGGTGTTGAAGGTTCAGCCCCAACAGACGGACGGCGTTCCTCCACACAGCTGCTGGGTTGTACTTCCTGTTCTGCTCGAGCCTGTGACTAACTCTTTGCCACCTTAAGCTTGTAAGTTTGACGACCGTTGCATCATCTGCAGATTTTATTATAGTGGTGGATGGGGGTGTGTCTGTGGGCGGAGACTCGGACACTGCCGTGTGGGGTCTCCGCATTCAGGATGATGGTTTGAGAGGGGCATCTCCGCTCTCTGTGTGACAGTCCAGTACCCATGAACGCAGCGAGGAACCTCGGCCATGTTTGCAGTTCGTTGTAGTTTTACGATGTTGAATGCGGAGCACAGAAAGCACGACTGTGGTTTGTTCTCTGTGTCGCGCTGTGGTGGACGAGGCGGCAAACACGTGGTAATAAAATGAGAATAAATTCAGCACTTTGGGGATTTTCATCTTTGGACAAAGCCACAAACTTCCAGATGTTTCTTTGGGCTCTGACTGGTTCTTTTTTTTAAAACCCAGCGTTCGTCAGACTGTGGCGGCACTTTGGGTGGAGCGTGGCCCCGGCCTCCAGTCAGACTTGAATATTAAAGGTTTATCAGCGTTAAAGCTCAGATTTATCGTCTCTTTTGCTTTGATGGCGTATGTTAGCTGATGAGTGAAGACTGTGAAGTGATCTGTTATTTCAGTTGGAGAGAAAAATCTGAATCTCTGCTTTGAAGTTTGGAAATCTCCCATTTGGCTCCGTTTCAGGAAACTTGCGACTCTGAGCGGGAAGAGGTTTGATGCAGGAGTCCGGAGCCAAAGCTGCAGCAGTGTTGCGTTAGAGCCAGAGAATCACGCCGTCAGCCATTTGAAATACGATGGGAAAGCTTCGAGGCTTCGTTCTGTTTATCTGCAGGAACATCAGGACGGCGTCGCTCTCTTTGTGACGAGACAGGAAACAGTGTGCTCATCTCTGTGCTCCGTTCAGACGCACAGATGTTTCTGTGATTCAACACCAAGAAATGTTTCCTCAGGCTGATTCAGGACTTTTACCCAGAATGCACTTTGTTTCCTCCAGTGAATGATCAGAAAACCAATCAGACATCCCGGGGTACGGAGGACCAGGAGGACCAAATGAAGTAACTAAGTGTTGCTAAATGATTCATTAAATGTGTCATTAACCCTTTAAAGCCGGTCAGAGCAGCACACTCCGTTTTGTGTAACTATTTTTAAATCCCGGTAGCTCTGCAACCACGTGAGCTAGCGCAATAATTTTTTTTGCATATGAAACCGGAGGAGTTGTACTTACATCTTATGCCATCAGCTTGTCCTCGGTCAGAGTTTCCTTCCACATATAGCTTTGCAAAAACTGCATAAAAAGCGCTTGCAGCAACAAAAACATAATATTCCAGAAACACGCTTTGCCGATCCGATCAGCTGTTTGTAACACTTCCTATGTCCATCAGCGCGAACTATCGCATGTCCGCCATGACCTGCCCGAAACCGGAAGTGACGTCATTTTAGCGGAAAATGTAGTTTTTTACCATCAGGGCCTCATGAGCCTATACTGGTGTTTTTAAAAGTTATCTTTGACTTTATGACTTTCTGTGTGGTTTCTGGGATGCTTAGGACTCATATTGCACTGCTGGAAATAGTTTATTTTGATGCATATGCTGCAAATTTGCATTATAATATTTATTTTCGTTTTTCCTGCAGTATATAAAAATTGGTGTATTTCAAAAATAAAACTATGAAGACACTCAAAATAAATTTCCTGTGGTGGGAAACTATTTTGTGCAACTTTTTTGTATTTACAGTTTTGAGGGATAAGCCTCTTAAATTTCTCTAACTAGAAATATATGTTAAAAAAACAAAAATAATTGTAATTTTTTTTGTAGTTTATTGCACTTTTTTGCAATGTATGTAATTACTATGCACTTAATGCAGACATATTATTAAAATTTAGGTTGTAATGGTTGTATTGATGTATAGCAACTTGAAATGCTCCCAAAAATGGCTCCACAGCATGTAAACATATAATATAAGCTCTGGTGAATGTGGTTCTATGGTCGGTCTTAAAGGGTTAATTAATTACAGTTCGAAAAAATAAATTTTAAATAAATGAATCACCAACTCGTAATACGAGAATGTGGTTCTCAGCCGGAAACGGTGCGGGGCCTCCTTCAGGTCGAGTGACCACCCGAGGTCACGTCAGCTGTATCTAACACAAACAGGCGAAGGTTTACCTGCTGCTTGGCGTGTGGCGTTTTGTCAGACTCGTAGGTAAAAGTAGCTGGTAGCAGGTGCTACCACCGAATGGTTGAGCCCAGCAGAGGTACTAGTGGAAAGAGGCTACAAGTGTCTCGGGGTCGTGTTCATGATGGAGGGGAGAGTGGAGCGTGAGACTGGGCATAAAAGTGAAGCTGTGGATTTACTGGCCCATCTGTGTTCCCGCCCTCACCCACGGTCGCGAATAAAACGTGTTTCTTTTGAGAGGGGGCGGGGCTCTTCCTTAGAGATAAAAACAAAAAAAAACTTTATTAATCCCTCGGGTAGGTTCCTCTGGGAAATTTGTTTAAAAAAATGAGGAACGCTTCACGAATTTGCGTGTCATAGAGATAGGGAAGTGGTAGGAAATAGATCTGTGAATAATTAAGTGTGCCATGAATTTATTGAAACTTGGAAGTTAATTAAAAAAAAAACATTGAATTGATTATTTAATGATTTAGTTATTTGTTTATTTTGGCACTCGTGGTCCTCCATACAGGGACCAGTACTGGATCTGCTCCTGTCACAGATACTAAACTGGTGCAGGGTAACTGAGACTCTGATGCTGCTGCAAAACCAGGTTTAGTCCTCAGACTGTGGGTCTCAGTTTGAAGCTCAAACATAATCAGAGTCAAATCTGGAGCCACGTCGGAGACTCGTGGCTCTATACATAAAGAACGAGCTGACTGTGGGTCAGGTGGGAGGCGCTGATTGGCTGTTCTTACGTGGATTTCCTCGTCTCATCCGCACTGATGCAGCTCAGCAGCTCTCAGAAACACGAGGGAGGAGCAGGAGGAGGAAGAGGGCATCCTCACTCTACACCTCTCATGTGCAGCGCGGCGCCACGCTCGATGTGGAGCTCGTATTTCACAGTCACAGCTGAGATTTCAGCCATTGTAGTGAAATTGTGATGGGAGAGGACCAGTGTGAGTGCGATCCCAGCGTGCTGCTGCTGCTTCTCCAGTTTCAGGTTTCAGGCCCACAGGGCTGGTTCTCATTAGAGGAGAGAGCACGCGCTGACTCACTGCAGAAAGTTTGGCGAGCGCGGGGGGAAATCCTTTGTAGCGGCGTGCTGTATCTTTCTTACGTCCACATTCACTTAAATCAGCTCGGCGACGCCTCGCTCCGTTCCTCTGTTGTCTCGGGCTCGTTCGAGCTCCTCAGCTCGGTTCACGGAGATGAGCAGACGTCAGTGCCGCTGGAGCTGTGCAGCCAGCGAGGACAGATGCTCTGTCAAAGGCTTTATTACCCCGCGGTCTCGCCCTCTGGCCGGCTGCGTGTTTTATGGGCCCTGTGATGACAGAGGGCGAGGTTCACGTGGAGGTTGGGCAAAGAAAGGAGCCGACGGTCAGGACGGTGGAGGAAGACAGGAAGTAAAGCGAGGATGGTTTGGAGTGCTGGCAGTGAGTGTGTTTGCAGAGTCGCCTGCAGCTGTCGAAGCCTCAGATGGTTCTCATGTGCAAACTGTAGCCTCCACACTTGCGGGTAAACTGGAGCTAAATGAGGTTTGTGGAACTGGCTTCCAGATGACGAGGCATGGAGGTTTGGTCCTGTTCAGTTTTGAGTCATTTAAAGTGCACAAGTGACGCTTTTCTGATCCTCTGACTGCACCTTCTCACCTGCAGCCTGCAGCTCACCTGTGTTGGCTGAGACCAGCTGAAGCTCATCGTTTTTTCAGCAGTCACGCTTGCTCAGGTACAGGTGTGGCCTAAAATCGAATAACTCTAAAAACAAACACGCTGTGGCGTTCCCAAACCGCTCGAGAGACGTAATCTCTCCTCCCAGTAGAGCGTACCCAAAACACGCCATCCAGGAGGCATGCTGGGTGACACTGGACCACTTCCTCTGCTTCCTGTTGATGTGGATCAGTTAGATATGTACTAACAGACGGCGTGTCGGCTTAACAGGTTTGATTCTTATCCATCCAGGAGAACGGATCCCATCTTAGTCTTATTTTGAAAGTTCATTTGCCGCCACTCTTTCCTGACCGAGTTGCCGTCATTTGGTAAACTGAGAAGTTTAACCCGCCCAGTTTGCACTTCTACACTTTCCCAGGATTCACACTGATTAATTAACTCCACCCTCAGAGAGGATCCCACAGAGCTGCAGCAGGTGGAGAAACTGGTTCATCTGCTGGTGTTGTCCGAAGTGTTGGTGGAGCTTCAGCGTCTTCAGTTTAGAGATTAACGTCAGGCTGCAACACACGAGGGTTTGTTGGGCATGTTGAGGCCTCATCTTCAGAGTTTGGGATCCAGACGTGCTTCTACAAGCTCCTGGAGGTTGGGATGGATTTTGGGATCTCGCCTGGCTTTAGGAATGATCTCAGCAGAGCTCAGGAACTCCTCACACACCGACTCCGGTGTTAAACAGGCGTGGGAACGTGTGGTCTCATTTACCGCTGTAATCTTTGGGGACTCGTGAGAGACGCGTTAATAATCAAATAGTCCGTCATCGGTTTTCCCTCGATACAACAAAGTATCAGTAAAGTTTCTGTTCATTTGAAGTCGTCAGTACATTTCAGTGAAAGCTCTCCGGCTCTGGCTGTACTCGTGCAGCATCGTCGCTGAGCGTCGTGCACCGCGGCCTCATCCATCAGTTTAACGATCAGCTGATCCAAAATAAATGAAGGCTTGATTACTCGCTCAGAGACATCCGTCACCGTGCCGGCTGGAGAAGCTGACGGTGACAGGAACAGGAAGCGCTTTATTTACAGCGTTGATGCTGCTGAACAGCACTGACACTGAAAGACGTCTTTCCTCACTGAACGTGGTTTAATCTGATAGGTTAGCGTGGATTTGCAGCTCAGGAGCCACAACACTTGAGCCCGCCAACAAGTTAGATGGGAATGCATGTGCGCTAATAAGCATGTCAGCTGTTTGCAGTTACGTAAGTAATAATTACTGCTCTACAGCCTGACTGTCCACAGTTTACTCTCTGTATCGCCCTTCATTGTGTCTCTATTGACAACAGAAATAAGAGTTTGTTTTTCTAACCCTAAACAAGGAGGGTTTACTGTTTGCTGTATTTGTGGAGTAAACATATTAAACAGGTTTATTAAAAAACACGAGAGAATTGATGGATGAATAGACAAACTCACTCTTTGACCCTCGGCTGTTTTTTATTTTCCATCCACAGACAATATGGCAGTATCCAATTAAATCCTGAAATTTCACAAACTCAATTAGATCTCAGGCTTCGTGGTCGGTCTGTTCGTACAGTGACCTCACAGCAGCCATGTTATTGGTCACATGATGTCATTAAAAGGCTCCAACAGCACAAACACAGCTCAGAGGTCCAGTTCAGGTGAAGCTAGCAGACAGCTAGCAGCTACAGCCGCCTGTGTCACCATCCACCTGTCAGTCAGAGAGGCCACGCCCCTAATGCATGTTATTATGAAGGAGGGATCCACAGAGACCAATTTCCGCTGTAAAGTTTGGACATGGGGACGGGGACTGACTCACTGCTGCCTCTGCTGGACGTTGGAGGAACTGCAGCTTTTAGAGCTTCATGTTTCTGAGCTGCTTTTCTCTGCTTCTAAAACAGAGATGACATCTTCTGTGATGTCACTGTGGTGAGTTATTATTCAGTCTTTATTCACGTTTTAATATTTAATGAGGAGCTCTGAACCCGGAGGGCTGAAATCATGTTTTCAACACTGGGGCTGAAATATGGCGGACAGAAGGACTACGTTCACTCTGCAGGTCTTGATGCTCAAATCCGATTTTTTTGTCTGCTCGTTCACACGACAAATAAAATGTGACAGCAAACGCGCTCTAGTGTGAACGCTCAAAGCAGCCGCATGCACAAAAGAAGACGTCACACACAACGCGCTCTGTTTAGACCCAGACCAACAGTATGTTTGACTGATGGTCTTAATATAAAGACTTCGGACTTCATGTTTCCCAATGTTTGCTTCAAGTTATTTTGTTATTTTGTTATTTACATTTGCAGATTTCTGTCAGAATCTGCAGATTATACAGTACAAAGAAAATGTTCACGTTTCTCCAACGTTGTCTTCCCAACAGTCTCACCGGATGGACAGGAAGCGTTCGCGATGTCTTCTCCGGCGCTGATAATTGGCGTCTGTCTTGTGTCGGTGACGTAAAAGACGGATTTAATGCGACGTGTATCGGATTCAGCACCACATATGAAAGTGACCCAGATCGGATTTGAAAATATCTGATTTGTGCCGTTCACACTGTCAGACCATGATCAGATATGAGTCGCAGAGGGTCAAAAAAGTCGGATTTGATGCGTTTTCGCCTGCAGTGTGAACGCAGCCTTGGTGTTGGTTGAGCAGATAAACAACTTGACAGCACACAGGGGTGGAGAGAAGCTGTAGCAGGCTGGTGAAAGGATGCAACTGCAAGTCCGTGCAGGCTGCCGGTGAGCAGCACTGACACGTTCCTGCGTGGATGGAAACAGATCGATGTGCTCGTTCCTGTCAGCTGTACACACAAAGGTGCACTCCTCCTCCTCCTCCTCCTTCCTCATCCAGGAGCAGAGTATAAATCAGGTGTGTGTGTGTGTGTGTGTGTGTGTGCGCACAGGGCTTTTCCTGCATGGAGGAATGTTTGCACCCCCACCCAAAGAGGTTTTAACCAGCTCCAAGTCCAAAGGAAAAGTTTCCAGCACCAAATAGTCCCAGGTGATATTTACCAAAAACATCGAGCCCCTTATAATCCCGTGTGCCTTATGTATGAACTCTGGTTGTGTTTACTGACCTCGAAACGATTTTTTTGTACACGGCGCTTGAAAATGTGTGGTGACCCCAGTGACTGAGCAGTGTGAGGTGCTGATCCCGGCTGCTGCTCCGGTCGGGTCTTCTTTAAAAATTCACGAGTCCTCCTCACCGTCTCTGTCCTCGCTGTCCTGCAGCTGCTTCCTCCCGGCGGTGTCTCATTGCTGATGACTGACGCGGAATTTGGTTGGAGCCAGTTTAACCGTCGGGATGCGTCGATTCTCCGTTCAGCAGCACAAACACACTCAGTCACCTCTGCTGTCCTAAGCTTTGCACAGTGCTGGTCCGTCAGCTGTCTCCATGCTTTCACAAGCTGCTGTCTCACACTCACACTCGGCCCTGAACCTTTCAGGGACCCTTCAGGGATTACTGACCGACAGCTGAACTTTAACCTTGCAAACTGCTGCCAGAGATGATTTATGGTGGTATGTGATAAGGAGACTGACTCGTGTGTGAGATTTGTGCTCGTTCGTTTGGGGGGATGAGCTGTTTTAAATGTGCCCGAGGAGATCATCAGCTTTGTCTTTCTACATTTGTGCATTTTTACTCTGATTATTGTTTAGGGTCTTTTATTTTGGTGGTTTGGAGCCGGTGACATCCTGGAATGAATTCAGGGCCCAGGAACAGCGCCTCTGATGTTCTGGTTCTGCTGTCGCTCTATCCAGGTAGCTTCCTCACTTTTAAATAAAACCATTTCCTGGAGTGGGGGGCCTGTTTCCTGCGGTGAGGACACACCGAGGACGTGATTCGGTCGTTGGTTTGTTCAGCTCGTTTGCTGTTACAGAGTTTCTCCCACATGGTCTGTGTTTCACCTTGTATGTGGACCAAATTCCAGGTAACATTTCTCTTTCCTCTGGAATAAAATCACAACAATTTTCCCTCATTATCGTTTCTGTTCAGTTCACACCAAGCCCGTGACCTCCTGACCTTTAAAGCAGCGTGCAGGACTGCACCGTAGCGTGACGTTTGCACTGACGACCTCTGCTGCTGCTGAATTTCTCACTTCAGATAATGTGATGAATCAAAAATGCCACCGTTTGTTCCTGGCAGCGCAGCAGACTGCAGCGTTTACACGTCTCAGTCGGAGTTTAACTCAACAAAACCAGAAACCCCAGGCAGAGATATCATGATGGTGGTTATGATGTTAAGCCAGGCTTTGTGCATCAGGTCCTGAGTGTCACATCAAAAATGGTTCCTGTTATCAGGTGATGATGATAAAAATCCAAAGTAAAAATATGAGAGTAAAAAGGAAACGAGCTGAACTCACGAGTCTGCTGATTAACGAGTTTCTGACAGACTGACGGCACAGAGAGGATGAAGAGTTTAAATCATTTCTGTCAGCGCTGCTGTTTGTTTCTCCACATCAGAGCTCTGCAACTTTAACCTGCAGCCATGGAAACATTAACGCTTCCCACAGCCCGATGACGACACCCGGAGTGAACGAATGTGATTGGATGAACCAGTAGAACATCATCTTTGGCATGAATGCATGAACATTCAGTGACACTGAAACATTATGACAACTTAATAAAGCTTCACCTGAGCTGGACCTCTGCAGCGTGTTTGTGCTGTTGGAGCGTTTTAATGACGTCATGTGACCAATAATATGGCTGCTGTGAGGTCACTGTTCTAACACACCGTCCGAGGAGGCGGAGCTCCAGTTTTAGTGAAACTCTGTGACTTTAATTGGATGTTACTGAGTCTGTATGATGCTCCTGCACAGACTGTGGATACCAAACTGTGTGTGTGTGTGTGTGTGTGTGTGTGTGTGTGTGTGTGTGTGCGCGCGTGTGTGTGTGTGCAGGAGGTTTTCCTCTCGTTCACGTCTCGCGTTCAGCCCATGCTCGGCGGCCTCGCTCTCGTCTGCTTCTCTTTCTGCCGTTTGTTTCCCGACCCTCCTCTTCCTCCTCTCGTTAGTCTTCCTCTCCCACACTTTGACCCAGATTCTGGTTTTTCCTGAGTGCACTAGGTTTGCTGTTTGACTGGGAGGTGAACTGGGGGATGAGATTTGGGACTGGAGGCGCTGGATGAGTGTCAGCGATGCAGCTTATCGGGGCAGAGACGGGAAACTGCAGCTTTCCTGCTCGTTGTTTATTTTGCAGTGTGGATGTTGGACTCGTGTTTGCCGGCTGCTCATCTCGTTCATGGCTCATTTTTGGAGGATTGTTAGTGAAAGAGTCAAATGTGCTCAGTTTTCAGTCTTGTTTCACTGCTGCTGTGGACGATGGATCAATGAGCTCCTTTTTCTTCTTCCACAGAATCCAAACTAAAGTCACGCGTGTTTGCAGTCCACGACGCTGGGAGGTGGAGGTTACTGCAAACATGTCACAGTCCTGAGATCATGTTTGTGTTCGTAGTCAGTCGTGTTCGTCCGCTCGGTGCAAACTTCATGTTCACGTTGCTGCGTTTGAGTCCAAGACCGCGGGCTCCACTTCCCCTGTCCCGCCCTCTGACTCCCGCCGTGGCTGATTGGGCTGGTCCCTCAGTCCCTGCTCCAATCAGACTGCACCGTCAGTCACAGTCATTAACCGCGCACACCTGTAGTCCACTATGAGGCGTCTGCTGAACCGGATCAAGTCGGTGTTTCTGCTGTTGTCGGTGTACCTGAGGGAGTCGTGTTCTTGCTTGTTGTGTAGCTGATGTCGCGTTTGAGGACAGCGCTTCGTGTTTGAGGCCAGCCTGCTGTGGTCGTCTGTGACATGACAGACACTCGGCGCTGAGGGAGGACGAGGAGACGTCAGGTCGCAGCAGAGCTCCGCCTCGACGTGTCCTCCGGGTTAAACCGTGTCAGACTCGGGTTCGAGGTCTGCTGTCAGGACTGACATGGTTTCACTGAAGCCTTCAAACACTCAGGATGGAAGAGGATTCATTTATATTTGGAGAGAAGTTGAACGTCATGTTTTAATTAAGTGGTAATTGAAGAATAACAAACACAGTGTGAGCTGAACTCAGAGTTTTATAGATGAAAGGAAAGAGAAGCCAAATAATCTCATACCTCACTGATCTTGTTCCAATAATCAGCCGAAGCAGAATCCCAGTTGACATGTGATTAATTGCACAGCCTCAGGCTGAAGGGCGATGAAGAACTCTTCAAGTCTTAGTTCTGATTTGTGACTCACAACATCATCTCAGACGTTTTATTTTTGCGTTATTGTGACAAACAGCCGTGTACTTTTCATAAAACGTTGTTTTTTTAGCGCTCGGCTGGAAAAGGCTGCCGGCGTGAACGAGGTGACAGAGGTCATCTCCTGAAATGTTCTCAGTGACCTCGGCCTCAGTTGCTTCTGCTTTTTTCTCCTCACTTTAACTGTTCGTCCTTTTTCTTTGTCTGTTACTGAAGGACGAGGTCAGAGGTCAAGTTTTCTGAACATCGCGTGAACGCGTGATCTATGCTGTGCTACCTGCAGCCCGTCCGTGTTTCTGATTGGTCAGATGCTGCAAACTCCGCCTCTTGCGTGTGAACACCCTCATGGTCTCACTGGGACATCTGGAGTTCGTGCACGGTGTCGGGAAAGCAACAAATGCGTGCAGGTCGACAGTGATGTCACCACGTGCATGTAGAACGCTGATTGGTTTAAAAGCTGACTTAGACAGGAAGAGGAGCACGAGCGGCGTCATTAACCTGCAGGAGGAGGGGACGGCAGTTTCCAGCGTCCTGTCCTCTCAGGAGTTCAACCAAAGCACAACAACAAACACATGTTTGTGACGCTGCCCCCTGCTGACAGCGCAGAGCTACAACACGCTGTGATCGTCCACAAAGCTCCGGCTGCCAGCGTCCTGGGCCGCTAATCAAACCGGTGACCATGTGACCCTGTAGCCTGAGTCATGATGTCAGAGTGGGTGGAGCCAAATAAGGGAAGGATATCATGGACGTGTTGAATCTGCCGGAGCCAGCTGCCGTCTGTTCAGACACGATGAGGTTTCCAGCCCAGCTGGTTATTTTTACACTAACCACACTCAGTGCACGTGATTAACTTGCCTGGGCTGATGGCGTGCACGGCCTGAAAGCCGTCAGTTTACCTTTGGAGGTCCAACATGTCACCTGTGCAAACGGGGCAACAGAGGCAAAGCAGAGGGTGTGTTGGTGGTTTTACCCTCCGCTGAGCCCCCAGCTGCTGAAGCTAAACCTGCTTCATTTCCTCTCCTGCTCTGCTGCCTCGCTGAGACTTGTTCCCACAGTCCCACAGCTCCTCAGGAACTTCCTCTGGAGCGGGGAGGGCGGCGGCGGCGGGGACTGAGCGAGGAGGCAGGAAGGACCGGAGCTTTTCTTGGCCCGGCGTCTGAGACCAGCTTCACAGTGTTTTTTCCCAGGATTTCATAACCCGAGCTGGCACTGACAGCCGAGATAACGCTCAGCCGTCACAGCACAAATGTTTCATGTCGACCCTTCAAGACAAATACTGACAGACATCGAATACGAGCGATTATTGGAACGCCAGCAGGAAACGATGTGAGTCCACCAGGTATCCAAGTAACACCTCGCTCCACCTTTACTGCGCCGGGATCACAGGAAAACTAGAGCAGCAGAGACTTTGAAAGGCTGTGAGTGGACGAGCATCACGGCGGTGGTCCGGGCCGCCGTCGTCCCTGTTTGTGTTTGTTTCATTTATGTTTTATTGGTTTTCTTATTTATACAACATGTACAACAATACAAGTTCATCACAGTGGGGGGGGGGGGACATAAAACAAAAACAAAACAAACGATTTTTATGGTTTTTAATACTTTTTATGTTATTAAATTTGTATTTTTAGGTTTATATTATGTTTTTGTTATAGCGCTCTCTTTCTGTGTTTCTGTCTCCAGGGTGAGGACGATGCTCTCCTGATTCTCGCCATCCTCGTCCACCCCGTCGCCTCCACCATGAACCACACTCCCAGCCCCCACCTGTCCGACGGCGGCAAGCAGGCCGGCGGCGGCCTGCTGTGCAGCTTGGGTCTGGGATCCGACCGGGGCGTCCGCTCCCCCGACAGCCTCACCCACACCCCCAGCCCCACGGGAGGAACGCCCAGCTCCAGCCCCCCGCTGCTGCTGTCGCCCGGCCTGGGGGGCCTCGGGTTCGGCTCCCTCGGGGCCATGGGCGAGGCAGCCGGAGCCGACTGGGAGAGCAGGGAGGAGCTGAGGCTCAGGGAGCTGGAGGAGGCTCGGGCCAGGGCCGCCCAGATGGAGAAGACCATGAGGTGGTGGTCGGACTGCACCGCCAACTGGAGGGAGAAGTGGAGCAAGGTGGGGGAAATGTAGCTGAGTGGCACGGAGCAGGGTGGAGGCCGGGCTGGGTGGGGCTGTGCTTCAGTATCTGAAAGAAAGGCTCAGTTATGGAGCTGCAGACGAGCAGCTGTTTGTGAGCAGAAATGATATTTCTATGATATCGATCCACTGTGAGCCTGTACGGAGAAATATTATTAATAATAATAATAATATTATAATAATATTATTATTATAATAATAATATTATTATAATATTATTATTATTATTATAATAATAATATTATTATTATTATAATATTATTATTATAATAATAATATTATAATAATAATAATAATAATAATAATAATAATAATAATAATAATAATAATATTATTATAATATTATTATTATTATTATTATTATTATTATTATTATTAATATTATTATTATTATTATTAATATTATTATTATTATTATAATAATATTATAATAATAATATTATTATAATAATAATATTATAATAATATTATTATTATAATATTATTATTATAATATTATTATTATTATTATTATTATTATTATTAATATTAATAATAATAATAATACAGACGCTGAGGTGTTTTAGATGATTTCCTATAAAGAGCTTTGACAACCCGCCTGCTCAGTCGTCGTCTTTGTTTCCAGGTTCGTGCGGAGCGTAACCGAGCGCGCGACGAGGTCCGTCAGCTCAGGCAGCGGCTGGACACCCTCACCAAGGAGCTGACCGGCATCCGGCGCGAGCGGCAGGAGCTCGCCTCGGAGAACGAGACGCTACGGCAGGAGACGCTGCGCCTCCGCGGCGACCACGCGGCCCCGCCTCCGTCCGCCACGTCCCCCTCCTCCTCACCCGCGCACCCCCGCGGCGCTTCCTCGTCATCCTCGCCGTCCATCCCCCCTTCCTCCCCGGTGTCATCCTCCTCTTCCTCTCAGGTCCACGGCGACGTGAAGCTGGACAGGGCGGCAGAGGGACCGCCGGGGTCTCCAGAACCAGAACCGGTGAGGGACGTGGACTTGGACAGGCAGAAGGCGGGTCAGAAGGTGAGCGTGCTCTCAGCTGGCGTTCTTCTTCCTGGTTTTGGTTTCAGATTGAATTTCTTCCACACGAGGTCCTGACCTTTGACCTCTGCAAACTTTAGTTTTGCCTTTGTGCATTTAACCCTTTAAAGCCGGTCAGAGCAGCACGCTCTGTTTTGTGTAACTATTTTTAAATCCCTGTAGCTCTGCAACCACGTGAGCTAGCACAATAATTTTTTTTGCATATGAAACCGGAGGAGTTGTACTTACATCTTATGCCATCAGCTTGTCCTCGGTCACAGTTTCCTTCCACATATAGTTTTGCAAAAACTGCATAAAAAGCACTTGCAGCAACAAAAACATAATATTCCAGAAACACGCTTTGCCGATCTGATCAGCTGTTTGTAACACTTCCTACGTCCATCAGCGTGAACTATCGCATGTCCACCATGACCTGCCCGAAACTGGAAGTGATGTCATTTTCGTGGAAATGTAGTTTTTTACCATCAGGGCCTCATGAGCCTATACTGGTGTTTTTAAAAGTTATCTTTGACTTTATGACTTTCTGTGTGGTTTCTGGGATGCTTAGGACTCATATTGCACTGCTGGAAATAGTTTATTTTGATGCATATGCTGCTTTTATGCAAATTTGCATTATAATATTTATTTTCGTTTTTCCTGCAGTGTATAAAAATTGGTGTATTTCAAAAATAAAACTATGAAGACACTCAAAATAAATTTCCTGTGGTGGGAAACTATTTTGTGCAACTTTTTTGTATTTACAGTTTTGAGGGATAAGCCTCTTAAATTTCTCTAACTAGAAATATATGTTAAAAAAACAAAAACGATTTTCAATTTTTTTGTAGTTTATTGCACTTTTTTGCAATTTATGTAATTACTATGCACTTAATGCAGACATATTGTTAAAATTTGGGGGGGGAAGAGCATTTTAAGGTTGGTGCTTGGTGCACATGAAGGATCTGATGACGGTTCATCCATGGACCCAGCAGGTAGCAACGTAAACAATAAGTAAACAAATAAAAGTACAAAAGAAATGAAGTGCTGAGTGCGTCTGAACAGGATTCAGCTGGATTTAGTAAAATGTGACGGAAAGTTAAACCTGAGACCAACGTTCAGCTGTTGGAGAGATGAATGAGTGAAGGTGGTTTAACGCCCGCCTCCTTCACATCGCTCGCATCCTCGGCTGCTGCACGTGATCCGTGAATGTAGGCCACTCGGGCTGCTGTCTGCACTATGATAAAATACAGCCCTGTTATAGCACCAGAGGTGTGTGTGTGTGTGTGTGTGTGTGTGTGTGTGTGTGGATGTCCTATTTAGGAGGTACAGCTACCCTCTGCCTGTGCACGTGAACACTAATCACGCCGTGTCTCCAGAGGACGCTGTCCGCCGTCTCTGCCGTTGCTCCCATGAGGACAAACATGATTCAGCCTTTCGTTGACTCTGTGGAGCTGCTTTGTTTTTGGAGGCCGACATGACGCTCGGGCTTTATTCTGCCCAATAAAAACAGAAGAATGAAAACGCGACCGCAACAGAAACTGTAACGGGCTAAAAGCGAGTCGGCCACACGTGTAACAGCATCAGCAGCTGCTGCGCTGCAGCGAACGCTGTTTATTGCACCATGAAAACACCACGACTGTTCTGTAGTTCACGTTTTTGTACAATTACTTCTGTGGCATTGAAAGCGCTCTCTCCAGGCTCCCGGGGATCGTTCCATGGTCAGGGTGTATTCCCGTCTTTCCCAAAGCATTCCCTTTGGGAATTTCTCAGCATGGTTTCCTGTTTCAGTTGATTCCTCGGCCTGGAATCGACTGGAGCGCTCTCGCAGGAGTTTTGTATCCATCGGCTGTGAGTTCTTACACTGAAATCCAGGAGCAGAGGAAACAGAAGCTGTTTACGTGGAATACAGACTGGAGGGTGACGCCTCGACACACCGTCCGTCTGTCCCGGGGGATCCCGAGCTGCTTCCAGGGAAGGTTAGAGTAAACATATCATCAGTGAGTTCCCCCTGAGGACTCCTCTCAGCTGGGAATACCTGCACAACCTCCAGAAATCCTGATCAGATGCCAGAACAACCTCACCTGGCTCCTTTTGGCACTTTACTCTGAGCTCGTCACATCAGGCACCAAACCAGAGGGATCGGCTAAGTCTCCATCACTCTGACCTCAGCGGACCCTCGGGTCCTCGGGGATGCTGAAAGTGCAACACGGGCTTTAAAGATGGTACCTGGAAGTGCTGCTTCATGCTGACGTGAACCAGTCTCATCGTTCTTTGGAGGCTGGTGTGGACACTTCCTGCTGGGCAGAGGCTGCAGGGTAGACCGGGATCAGTCAGAGACTCCTGGGTGTACGTCTCCTCCTCCTCCTGACAGGCTGGATGTGTGGAGCCTCTCTCGGGTCAAAAATGGGCGGATGTCCGTTATGATTGAGAGAGAGCGCCGTCACACTGTATGATTTAGAGACGGCTTCGTCCAGTGCCACGAGTCTCGTTGGCTTTCGGTTGAGTTCTGAAAGTGCTGCTCGGTTTTCTCCGTGACTGCACCTGTGGTGTCAGAGGTGATGAATCATGTGACTAAAATAGGCCCGACACATCCTCTCAGCAGCTGGGGGACGTTCCCCTGCGGTCACGTTTAAATCATTCTGCTTCTCGTTTTATTCTTGACAGCAACTCTCTGCCGTGGGCAAGGGCCCACTTCCACTGGAGACAGCGGCGACCTTCACCTTCAGTCTGCGCCAACATCTGATTGGTTGCTTCAGTAGAAAGTTCTGGTGTCGGGTCTTTAGTTTTTATGTGTGAGAGTCATCAAACCCAGGGACAGGAAGTGAATTTTACTCATGAGCTTCAGCGCAGGCGGAGGTCGACGCGGCGCTTCACCTGCACCGTGCCGTCCAGCTTTCTACTGTGAAATCTGGCGCTGCGCGGAAAGCGGCAGACCTGAACAAACTGCGGCGTTACAGAACCCGAAACGATGAGCGGGACAGATTTGGCCTGCAGCGTGAAACACGTCGGGATGTTTCTGGCCGCTTTGGCCTCCGAGCGATCATCAGAGCGTCGTTAAAGCGCCGCAGCCTTCCCGAGCGTTGTTGCATCCATCCGTGCAGGTTTGAGTTCATTAAACTTGAATCTGAGCTGAGGTGAAAAAAACGAAGGCTGCAATCAAACGCAGGATTTCTGCGGTTTGTCTGCTGTTTGCAGCGGCGGTGGGTCCCTGTTTCTCCGCACACATGTTTGTGCTGCATGTAAACGGGATTATGTGTCTGTCAGCAGGCAGCAGAGGTGGTCTTGGAACGGTGGCTCGCTGTTGCTCTCACACAGCTCAGCCTCGTTTCCTGTCTCCTTCCATTGTTCTCCTCTTTGAGTGCTTCCACATGTCAGGCTTTGTCTCACCCACAGCGGCGCAGCGGGGCCCTCTGTTGGCCGTCGCCTGTAATGGCAGCGTGACAGCTCTGTTTTCCACGTGTTGGGACAGAGCGTGCTCCGTGACCTTGTGTCACTTTTCCTCAGGCGTGAGTCTGGACGACGCAGTCCTGTTGGTGTTACTGCGTCGTCCACACTGGAGGGTTTGCTGTCATCGTACAATGATCCAAACTGGAGCAGTGGAAACAGTGACATACATATACGATATAGATCTCAATATTTTTTTAAAGCCATAAAGTAAGAACAAAAAGAGAGTTCTTAGTCACACTGTCCCAGATCTCACACGGGCACTTTTATTAACATACAGCGCAGATGTACTCAGAAATAAATGATCAGCATTTATTAAATAATAATGCTCCATAAATAAAATAAAACAATGTTGTTTTTGTGCATAATGAAAAGCTCATAGTTGTGAAGTCAAAATGTAAACTAACAGACGCTGAGCATAAACAAGCATCTTTGGCCCTTATACACACAGTATGGCAGTGGTTCCCAAACGTTTTTCGCTGGGCCCCCCTTTGTTTTACAGAAAAATGTTCGCGCCCCCCCCCTTGCGCGTACATGCACGCACTAACACATCCTCCAACCACACACACCCATATTTTGCTAAATTGCGGTTTATTTCACACCTCAAACAATTAGTAAACAATTAAGCAAATACAAGTAATCTGCAGGTAGTAATAAAATAAACTGCTAAGTCTTTTACGCTGCGTCCGCACCTACACGGGTATTTTTGAACACGCAGCTGTTTCGTCCACGTAAACAGCGTTTCGAATCACGGAAAACTGAGATTTTTTTAAAACTCATTTTTTGCGTTTATGTGTGGACGAGGAATACAGAGTTCGTCACTCAACGTCAAAGGTGTGTGCCTTTTTCCACGTCACGCTGTGTGCACGTTATTGTTTACATGAGAGGAATTGCAGAATAGCAGATAGAGATAAAATACTGTTAATCTGACTATCTTCAGGTTTTACATGCTTAAACATAAACACGCAGCTACTGTCCCTCCATGTTTTGTTTTTTTCCCTTTTCATGCCGTGCCCCCCCTGCAGTGGCTCTGCGCCCCCTCTAGGGGGGGGGCATACTTTGGGAAGGTCTGCAGTACAGTAATATTATGTTGAAGCACAGTACGTATCACTCCGCGAGGCTCCTCAGTAGCTGTAATGCTCCAACAATCCATCAAGCGGTGCAGCTTCTTAGCTTAGCAAAGTCGAACTAAAACATTTGTTGACAGATTGCTGAGCAGCACAAAAAAGCGGTTCAAGGTCAGTAAACACAACCAGAATTCATACATACAGCACACTGTCGATTTTCAGAAAATCAAAGGATTTTAGGCGTCAACGCGTTAGCCTGGTTAGCTCGTTAGCCTGGTTAGCTCGTTAGCCTGGTTAGCTCGTTAGCCTGGTTAGCTCGTTAGCCCGGTTAGCTCGTTAGCCCGGTTAGCTTGTTAGCCCGGTTAGCTCGTTAACGTGTTAATGCTGTCCAGCCTCACGCACGGGGCGATCCGCGGTAACTCATTAACGGAGATTTGCCCCGTTAATGCAGTTATGGCGTTAACGTGATTTTAACGAGATTACCGCTACCAGCACTAAAACAGTAATCTCCAAATGTTTTCTTTTAACCGAGCAGCTCCTCTTTGATAGCTGCCGAGTCCATCTTGTTGCCTGCAGGTGAAGCGATGGGGGAGGCAGAGTAATGCAGCGTAGAGACAAAAGTGGACGAAAGAGAGGCAAACGTGCGGCTCCACAAGTATAATTATAATGTAACATAGACTATATCGATATAAACGATATTGTCACATCTCATATCTTGTATAAAAATATATTGATATATTTAAAAACTCGATATATCGCCCAGTCCTAAGCAGTGGTGTCAAATGTGTGGTCCTGGTTCTAAACAGGGTCTCATTGAACCCTGTGATGGGTCTCCACAGACTGAAACTTGCAGTGAGGTTGGTCACTGCTGTCTTTGTGCTCGTGCTACATTCCTGCACAGAAAGTTTAAATCATTGATACTTGATGAGATAAAATAAACAGTTTGGTATTTTTAAAGGTTCTGCAAACTTTATTATGACAGCAGCACCTCAGAGACCCTACAATAATACAGAGAAACCCCCAAGTATCATATGACCCCCTATGAGCAGCACTTTGGCGACAGTGGGAAGGAAAAACTCCCTTTGAACAGGAAGAAACCTCCAGCAGAACCAGGCTCAGGGAGGGGCGGGGCCATCTGCTGTGATTGGTTGGGGTGAGAGCAGGAAGACAGGATAAAGACATGCTGTGGAAACACTCGGGGGTGTAAGTCAGCTTACAGGGGGAAGGAAATGTGTTGGCGTTCCAGCTGATTTAGAGTCCGTTTTGTCCACATTTAATTTACTTCAGTAAATCTCAGCTGCTTTCGTTGATCTCCGAACACCTGCGATGGTCTCAGCTTTGATGCCAGGATGTCCTTACTTTTGAGGGAGCACTTGAAGGCAGCGTGCTGGATGTCTTAGAAGCGAGCAGCTCTGGATCGTGCGGGAGGCGAGTGATTGTTCTGTGGAGGAAATAAGGACGAGGTCTTTGCTGTCCGCCTGCCAGAGGTGACAGATTTACTGCATGCAGCAGGACGAGCGCTACGCTTAGCTTTATTTCTGTTAAGGTCATTAAAAACACGCAACGTGAAAATGATGTGAGAGTTCGCTGGCAGCAACCTCAGAAATTCCAGTTTGGTGCTTTTTTCATGTTATTTTCCATCATAGCTTCATGAGGAAACATCCACATGTTCAGGGCTGAAAAACTCATTTGAGCTAAAAGTCAAAGTTTACAGCAGGTTGCAGAAACTTTGATCTGTTCTCTGAGTGAAACACAGCATGTCTGTCACATCGTCCCTCTGTCTTTACCTGCCAGCGTGCGTCCGTCTCTCCCACCTGTGTGCGGTTTAGCCTTCATGTCACCGTCTGACCTCCTGGTCTCTTTGTCTACTTCTCCATCAGGACCTGGAGCTGCTCGATTCCGTGCTGCGCTCCCGAGCTCCGGGCGCCGACGCTCAGGAGGCCTGGGATGGCCGCGGCGGCATCAACCCGGCCGGCTCGCGCCGGCAGGAGCGCAGCCGACAGCTGTGGGAGGACGCGGGGACGGCGGAGGAGGACTTGAGCAAACTGAACGCTCTGCAGCTTCGCCTGGACGAGTCCCAGAAAGTCCTGCTGAAGGAGAGAGAGTAAGAGACGCGTGAAAAACACGACTTCTGTCAGCAGGGACGGCCCGAGGTCGAACCATCAGAGGAACATAATCTAGTCATAAATCAGCACCACAGAAATCCTTCTTGTCTATATTATCGTTTCCACACCATCAGAAATCTGCAAAGACAGAAACCTGTCGGCTCGACTCTGAAACTGTAAGAACGTGAAGATCACAGAGAAATGCGTCGTTGTCCTGTCGTTAAAAACAGGAAACGTCTTTTTTTGGATCCGCTGTAAACAAGAAAGCAAACAAACACACGACTGATCTTACAGAAACAGGAAGTTATTTTATTACTCTGTTCTAGCACGAATGGGAGTGTGGCGGCGAGTGTGGCGTGACTCATTCGTGCTGTCTGTGTTTCCCTGCAGAGACAAGCTGGCTCTGAGTAAGAGCATCGAGAGACTCGAGGCGGAGCTCAGTCAGTGGAAACTGAAGTACGAGGAGCTGAGCAAGAGCAAGCAGGAGGCTCTCAAACAGGTGAGGCGCAGCACAGGGTCACCTGAGCACAGGGTCACCTGAGCACAGGGTCACCTGAGCACAGCGGGCGCTGCTTCGCGGGACGGTCCGTCTTCTTTAAACGCGCTCTGACTGTTTCTCTGCTAACAGACGAGCGCTCGTGTCTCTGAGCTCCGTGGTTCATCGATCACTGACCTGCTGTCGCGCAACAAGAAGACAAAGACAGAGCAGCCGAACCAAAAGAAACCAGAAGGAGCAAACGTGACAAATACATCAAAAGTGCAACAAAGGAAGCTGGAGTGTGTGATTCTCAGGGACTTCCTGTTAGACACGCGCTCGACTTACAGCTTGAATTATTTCATAGAAAATGAATTCACACTTCAGATTTTCACACACAGTTTGGTCCACATGACGCTCGCAGACGGTCCACAAATAATTAGCGTTCATAACATTTAGTTAACGAGCTGAATGTGAGAGCTGCTGACGGCGTTTAATTTCTAACTGCAGCGATCACGAAACGACAAAAGGACGATAAACACAGGTCGTGATTGTTTCAGCTCATTAAACTCGGTGTGCAGCAGCTGCACAGCATCGTGTGTCTGCGACGTGTTCAGTTTTCTGTTTTTACTTCTTTATACAGCAGTTACTGTCAAACAGCAACAGGCGCAGCTAATGTGCACAGCTGACCTTCAATTCAGCAACAATAACAACAACAACAATAATAACAACAACAACAACAGCTGTTACAAATAAATAGAAACATGTAAGAAGAGCAGGAGTTCTTAAACATTTCACTGATCACAGTTTTGCTTTCGTGTCAACATTTTCGGGTCTTTGAATGTTTTTATTTCTGGTGTTCAAACCTGTGGCCTCTGTGCTGCAGTGATCGTCGGTCATCACGAGTCATAAACTTTCCAAAACACTCTTAAAATGACTTTACTAAGAAGTCTGATCGCTTCAGATGTCCCGGCAGGTCTCCAGCTGCAGGAGGCCTGCTGTGCTCAGCAGCGTCCAAATCATAAAGCCGAGTGTGACGATCTGTCTTTGTCAAACCACTAGGGGGCAGCACCGCTCCGCAGACGGCAGGTCTGATGAACATGAGTTAGATAAAAGCAGCAAAGTGGGGGTGGGGGGGCAGAAGATGTGAGAGATGTGTAGATGATGATGAAGGTGACGGAGTTTGTAGATAAGCGTGTTAGAAGATGCAGATGAAAGCGGGATCGCGCTGCAGGTTGGAGGAGGCAGATGAGACAGAGGCAGAGATAAGGAGATGTGAGGGGGGGTCACGCTTATCTCCACGCGTGTTGTTTCAGATCCTCCAACATCACAGGAGGCGTCTCACAGTGTCTGCGTTAAAGAAACAGCCGCCTCCCCCGAAAAATGTCCAGATAAGATTAAATGTCAGGCGGCTTAAACGTGGATTTATTTCTAACATCAGCCTGAACGATGCCGGGAAAACCTGAGAGTCACTGAAAGATAAATGTCTTCATCCTGCAGCTGAACCTGCTGAAGGAGATGCACCAGGACGAGCTGGGACGCATCTCTGAGGACTTGGAGGACGAGCTGGGAGCTCGAACCAGCATGGACAAGAAGCTGGCCGAACTACGAGCTGAGGTGAGGGAAACCTGACAGCAGCGCGAGAATCACGACCCCGAGAAAAGCCGTGAACGGACGTCTCTAACATTTATAAACAATTTCATACAGAATCAGATTAAAAATGTCAGACTGCTACAAACAGTCTGAGTTTGTAGGTGCAGAAGCACTCAAAACTGAAATCTGAGGCGTGTCGTGTGTTTCCTACAGATGGAGCGGCTGCAGGTGGAGAACGCCGCAGAGTGGGGGCGTCGAGAGCGCCTGGAGACCGAGAAGCTGGGCCTGGAGAGGGACAACAAGAAACTGCGAGCTCAGGTTGAAGACCTGGAGGAGCAATTGGCCAAGCAGCGCCGGCAGGCCGCCTCCGCGCTCGACAGCGACCTGAAGGCCATCCAGACCGAGCTGTTCGAGAGGAACAAGGTGGGCGGGGCTTTCTGCGTGCTTCCTTCCCTCTCTTCTTTCCTTTTCCTCGCGTGTTCCTCCACGGTCTCATCCCTCACGCTGCACAGCTGTCAGGTGGAAATCCCTCCACAGATGTAGAGACGGGCGGCGCTTGGTCCGAGGCGTCTAATCAAAACCTCATGACAGTCTGAGCTCCTGCTGAAGGGGGAGACAACGCCGGGTCACGGGGCGTCCATGTCGTCATGGTTACATGCAGGTTAACTGACATCCAATAATACAGATGGAGAAACTCGTACATGGGCAGAGACGGTGAAAGGGGAGGTGTCTCGAGCTGAGACGAGCAGCTTCATCAGCTTTAACGTTTCAAAGGGTTGCAGATAAAAACTAGAAGATTAACAAACTTCAGCTTTTATTTAAGTGGAAGATGAGAAAGTTTCAGGTGAAACAGCACCTGTAACCTTAGGTCAGGGGTCGTGAAGGTCAGACGCCCTCCGAGCGCCCGGCGCTCATCCTGCTTCTCCCACAGCTCGTTAAATAAAGCGAGGAGTTCAAAAGAGAATTTCTGTGGCAGCGAGGAGTTAACCTCCTCACACACATGGACAGTGTGTGTGTGTGTGTGTGACAGATAAGTCACCTGATCACAGTGAGGCGTGATGAGGAGGCGAGGTAAGAAACGGCGTTTAAAGTAGAGGTGGGAATCACCATACATCCCAAATCTTTTGCGATATTCAGATTCTGTACATAAAGGTAAACTTTATCAACATTCATTTTCTCTAATATCAAAGTCTCACACTCAGTCTTTCTCTCATTTCAGTTTGATTGTTGACAAACTGAACGGTTTGTATTACAGTCTAGTCCAACTTAACTGAATCAACCATCTGGTACAATTATAGCTATTCTGAACTATGCAGTTTATGAAAACTATGCAGCCCCTTCAGCAACTGAAGAATTTGAAAGTAAATTAAAACAAAATAGAATTTTACATTAAATAAAAAAGTTTTAAACTTAATTAAAATAAAACATGTCTTAAATTAAAATAAGTAAACTGTCATGTTTATTAAACACATTTGGACAGTGAAGGAATGTCAGGATTCTTGCTCAGAAAAAGGATCAACATGCTCTGAAGTCAGAGCACAAAAACCTTTTTGTAACAAAATATCGATTTCTGCTGTCCCTGTATCCATACATTATTACAAACAAAATATCACCATGCTACACAGTATCCATTTTTCCCCCACCCCTAGTTTAAAGGAAGTGCCGTGGTCACGAGGTTTAAGTAACGACTTTGATGCCGGTTAACCAAAGTGGGCGGGGTTAAACTTTTGAACTGTTCCCAAATATTCGAAGCGAGTTATTGAAGCGACCTCCAGCGGGACGAGTGATTCACCAGACTGAATCACTTCCTGTGTGGACATCCCCACCGTCCAATCAGCTGACAGTAGTAACCAAATGAATTTATAAAATACTTAAGAACAGCAACTGCAGATAAAAACAAGCAGAAAACACCAAAGATAATAAAAACTCATCATTTAAATTCCTGAAAGAAGAAATCCAGCAAAAACTAATCACAGGTGTTTGAAAAACCAACACAAGGATAAATACAATTAACTGATAATAAAAAGCTAATTATTAAACGCCCAAACAGAAATCAGCAGAAGAAATGAAATAAAATAATAATTTAGGTGAGACTTCCTGAAGAGGAACAGAGCACAGCTGCAGTTGTGACCCAGCAGGTCGCAGCATTAAGAAGTGAAAGCCTGACCCAGGTGACCCGAGGGCTCAGGTGGGTTCATAGCTCACCTGAGACGTGCTGAGGTCTGTACAAACGCAGGACTCTCGAGGAAAAAGGCCGTGAACATCCAAACACAGAGGTCAGAGTTCAACAGCTTCAGAGCTCCAAGAATGAAGACGGCAGACAAACACGAACAGGCTCCTAGACGGGCTGCAGACACACAGAGTAAGAGACTATCAAAATAAAACAGGAAGTAACATCAACGAGACACGAGCGGATTCTGGGAATGAACTGAATAACCAGGAATCACACATAAGTCTAAACCATCCATCACAGGTAAAGATCCAGGATAAAAAGACAAAGAATACAAAACTCTGAGTATCAAAGAACGACAAACACAAAATGAACCGGCAGCAAACACGTCAGAGTAACCACACAGAGAGCAGAGCTTTACATCAGGATGATGCAGCCTTGCATTTTCTCTTTCATTACTGCCGACAAGCACGGCGTCACACGGCGAGCCTCCCGTGCTGTCGGCGGTTCGATCGGTCGAGTCGTTTGAGGTCAGGTCAGGCCGTACGGTGTGCATCCCAGAGTTCAGCGGGGCTGCATCAAAGAAACATCTGGAAGAAGATCAGTGAGTGGATCAACAGTCTCCACGTGAGGAGGTTATTTAGGTTTTTCTCAAAATGTCTGCAAGGAGGGGAACCAGTCAGTGAAACATCAGGAATAAATGATTCCAAGGCAAACAGAGAGACGGCTTCATGCTTCACATACAGGTCAAAAACCAAAGAGCTCAGTGTGAGGCCGTCTGCCCCACAGCTCGCACCAAACAGGACGACGATCCCAGCACAGCAGCAAACAACAGAGCTGCCGCAGTGGTCCAAGGTCCAGGGTGTGTGTGTGTGTGTGTGTGTGTGTGTGTGTGTGATGATCTCTGGTCCTTTTAAATGGCCTCATTAAGCAGCAGGGTGGGTGGCAGAAGTGTGTGTGTTTGTCAGTGTAAGTGGCCTCCATTACTGCCCATCCCACAGGGTTATTTATGAAGATGTCAGGCTGATTTAATGCTGCATTTAAAACACACACACACACGCACAAACACACACAGAGTAAAGATTCAGCGTAATGAATCAAAGGAAGGACAGAGAATAATAATTAGACTGTTTGAGCTGAAGCTGACTCGTAGTCTGTGAGGAAGACTCTGATGAAGAGGAGGAAAAGATGGCCGAAGGATAAAGAAGTTTGTCCTGGTGGACTTTTGTCGAGGACCTGTTCAACGAGCTATTTAATAAAAAAACGTGGGACAGGAAACGGCAGAGTTTGCTGGTTAATTGTGATTAGACCTTCAAAATAAGAGCGAGGCATCTGATTGGTGAGCTGCTCTATTTTTGTTCCCAACCTTTCATTTTACTTCTGCTCCATCTTTTCTTTGTGTGTCTTTACATTTTCTTCCTCTTTGTGTTTCATTGAGCCGATATCGCCAAACCGCTCCGAGAAGTGCGCACAAGCCCCTCCCCCACTGTACGACTCCCGGGCAGCCCTCGTTAGAAAACCAATTCTCCTCTTCATCGTCTGTGGGACTGCTGTCTAAATTAATGCTAAATTCTGCATGACAGAGGGGGAAGGGAGTGTGCGTGTGTGTGTGTGTGTGTGTGTGTGTGTGTGTGTGTCTTTGTTTTCTGTGAGCAGATGTAGCAGCAGACTTCAGGGTCTTTGCAGTCAAGGAGAAACATTTAACAGGCAGCGCAGCGTAACACACACACGCACACACACTCACACATGCACGCACAAACACACACACACGCACACACACTCACACATGCACGCACACACACACGCACACACGCATGCACATGCACGAACACACACGCACACACACATTTGTAGGAAGGCAAGCATTCCTGCTCATACGCCGTCCTGTAATCCATGTTTAATGGAGTCAGGGACTTCCCGCCCCTCCCCCCTTGCCTCCCCCGTCCTCTCCTCCTCTTCCACCCTCTCAGACAGCCATCGTCTGGAAACGATAAGACTGGGGGGATATTGAGGTCTCTGACCTGCTAAAGATAAAAGCAGGAAGTCCTCAAACTTCTCTGGCCGCAGATATTAAAATTAAATCACCTGCAGTAAATTAACGGAGTTCACACTGAAATAAGGACGGGAAAGATTTTAGAGATGCGTCGTTCTAGAGTCTGTTCGCAGGTCTGGTTCTTTAGTAATAACACAGCAGTGTTTATGAGGAAAGATGGAGGCGGCGAGGGACGGCTCGCCGTGTGTGAAAGCTTGTTTGTTCTGCAGTGTCAGAAAGTCATCATTGAGAAAACAGTTCAGGTTTATTTATTTAGCAGCAAATTAGCACAAACCAACAATCAGACGGTCGTCTGTGAGCAAGAACCCGGGTCGGCCTCGATTGTCCTGGGTCGACTCTGTGGAGTGTGCGTGGGTTCTCTCGGGTACTCCGGCTCCCACAGTCCAAAGACATGCAGTTAGTGGACAGACTGTCCAGGCTGTAGCCTGTTGTGAGATGATCAGGACCCACACAGCGTGCGACTGTTGGTTACAGCACTTTTATTTTGACCCACAGTTTTCCACTGTTTCAGCACTTTGTATTCATGCAGGATGCCAGCTGTCCAGCAGCTTCCCACACAAACCACTCCTCCCCCACCCCAGACACTGAAAAGGGGCAGAGTTCATTAGTGGCAGTCCCTCTCACCTGTCCCCTCTGACCTCGCGGCACCGCCCCATGTGCTTATCGTACCACTCCTCCATTGCAGCAGAGCCAGAGACCACACCCCTGCCACACCCCTCATGTCTGGTGGTAGCTGGTTTTAGGCCCGCGTGACCCTGATAAGGATACGCCACAGATAACGGATGAAACTGCACAGCTGGGGTTACATGACATTAAGTGTTACAGTGTTGGATGATAACGTGTCCAACCTTTCTAATAATCGCTGTACGTGCAGTAATCTCTGCAAGCCAAAAACTCAGATTAATCTAAATACGCAGTTTATCACAGTTTTTTCTACCCTTGGATCCAGATGATGGCGCCGAGAGGGGGTAGAAGCCCCACCCACCAACTGCTCAAACATGTTTATGAGGGGCAACCAATCAAAAGAAAGTTGTCTTAAAAGGGGAGGAGCTAAAACAGCTGGTTTCAGATGGAGGATGAACTGAGGGGCTGCACAGAGGATCAGGTACAGAAGGATTATTTTGGACTGTGAATCATGCAAAGCTGCTCTGGGAGGGTCAGTTGGCATTGCCGTGGTTCCTGTGATACAGGATTATCCCACAGGTGTTTGTCACAGAACATAATCTCTGTTAGAGGTAAAAGTTTATGATAATCCATAAACAGCGCTACTGTTTTTTAGGCTAATAGATGAAGCATCGTCACGACTCGAGCGTGGCTGAGCTCCTGTGTTGATGACTGTCCCTGACTGGGACGTGTTCACAGATCTGACGTATTTTATGTTGGAGGACCAAACAAGCAGATGTGAAGCGTCTCTTTACTGCAGACGTCCAACCTTCTGACTTTGAGAGGATGGAAAAGATCATTTCTGGGTTTAAACACAAATAATCCAAGAAAATATGCAGCGTGTCATCTAAGCAAGTCCTGTGTTGCCCCCTTTTTAAAGACGTTAGCAGTGAGGAGCTCGCCAAAGCAGAGCAGTCAGACATGTTTCTGACCTCCTGGACTTCTGCCTCGTCCCACTGTCTCGCTGACAGGCTGCACTTGTCTTTGTTCTAATGCTTCACCTGTGAAACACCACCTCTCCACCCACCACTCTTCATCTTCCTCATTCCCTCATCTCCAGACCCCGCCCCCTCTTTTAATCATCCGTTCTCTTTGTTTGATCTGGCTCTGAGCTCGCACTTGTATTTGTGCACCATTCATCATTTAAATACTGACTGCAGGGGGAGGGGAGGAGGTGTGTGCAGAGTTATTTGAACAACAGATTGGACCTGAATTCCTCCTCCAGTCAAACTGCTGTCCGTGCGTCTCACTGAGGACACAGAGGAGATCGAAGTTAGTAATAAGATAAAAATTTAATACCTAATAACGCTGAGAGATGGATCAGAAGGACAGATGTAGATAAATAAGGATGTTCCCACTCCCCTGCTTTTATTATCACTGTATGCGTCTCATTTCTGTCCATCGTAAGTTCAGGAAAGCTTCCTGCTGTCTGGGGAGCCATTAGGCTGCGGGGGGGGGGCACACAGTGGTGCATTATTAATCCTGCCATTAGCTCCAAGTGCGAACCAGTCAAATGGAGCTTTTGTTGTGCTAAACCCGACTGTGACCACAACTACCTGTAATTACACCCTCATAAAGACACGATTTCACGTCCCGATGCTCCTCAGAGAGGCTGCGGTCGCTTCTGCCTGCAGCTGCTCTGCGGCGTGCAGCACACGATAAGGAAGTGCGCGCTTTATAGTCCTGCATCTGTCAGTTTCATATAATCCTCCTGCAAGAGCACAAGGCTCCTGACGTGTTCATGTAAAGGTGCGTCTGTTATTCAAACACTCAGAACTCAGATTATTTTTTAACGTTAGCATTTAGCCAGAGATCATCTGACCGTCATGAAATATGCCAACAACCACAAAACAAGAAAAAAAAATCAATCTAATTTCGTTTTTCCATGAACAAAAACGCATGTCAGCCATTTCCTGGGTGATAAATGAGCAAAGTCGTTCCTGATCGTGGTTAATCAGCTGTGAGAATCTGAGGTGGAAACGCCAGCGTCTGAACTCTTTCTCTGTCCTCAGGAGCTGGCCGACCTTCGCCACATTCACGCTAAGCTAAAGAAGCAGTTCCAGGAGAAGACGGCAGAGCTCGCCCACGCCAACCGGAGGGTCGAGAGCCACGAGGCCGAAGTTAAAAAGTTACGACTGAGGGTCGAGGAGCTTAAGAAAGAACTGGGACAGGCTGAGGATGAGGTAGGAACACGGCTATGCAGGCATACGGCTGGGTCCCAGATTATGGTTGATCTCATCTGCTTATCCAGCTTCTGACCCCGCCCACATCTCCATGACTCATTCCAAACAACCAACCGACTGACCAGATCAGATCTGAACCAGTCATTCCTGAAAAAACAACCAACACACAAACAAACCAGCCAGTCATGTGACCAACTAACCAAAATCATGCAGTCATTTAACCCTTTAAAGCCGGTCAGAGCAGCACGCTCTGTTTTGCGTAACTATTCTTAAATCCCGGTAGCTCTGCAACCACGTGAGCTAGCGCAATAATTTTTTTTGCATATGAAACCGGAGGAGTTGTACTTACATCTTATGCCATCAGCTTGTCCTCGGTCACAGTTTCCTTCCACATATAACTTTGCAAAAACTGCATAAAAAGCACTTGCAGCAACAAAAACATAATATTCCAGAAACACGCTTTGCCGATCCGATCAGCTGTTTGTAACACTTCCTATGTTGGAATAGACGTCAGCGCGAACTATCGCATGTCCGCCATGACCTGCCCGAAACCGGAAGTGACGTCATTTTGCGGAAATGTAGTTTTTACCATCAGGGCCTCATGAGCCTATACTGGTGTTTTTAAAAGTTATGTTTGACTTTCTGACTTTCTGTGTGGTTTCTGGGATGCTTAGGACTCATATTGCACTGCTGGAAATAGTTTATTTTGATGCATATGCTGCTTTTTTGGAAATCTGCATTATAATATTTATTTTTGTTTTTCCTGCAGTGTATAAAAATTGGTGTATTTCAAAAATAAAACTATGAAGACACTTAAAATAAATTTCCTGTGGTGGGAAACTATTTTGTGCAACTTTTTTGTATTTACAGTTTTGAGGGATAAGCCTCTTAAATTTCTCTAACTAGAAATATATGTTAAAAAACAAAAACGATTTTCAATTTTTTTGTAGTTTATTGCACTTTTTTGCAATTCATGTAATTACTATGCACTTAATGCAGACATATTATTAAAATCTGGGCTGTAATGGTTGTATTGATGTATAGCAACTTGAAATGCTCCCAAAAATGGCTCCACAGCATGTAAAAATATAATATAAGCTCTGGTGGACTTGGTTCTAAGGTAGGTCTTAAAGGGTTAAAAACTGCCCCTCCTTCCACCAAACCAACCGACCCGCCAGCCAATGACAA
Organism: Neolamprologus multifasciatus; assembly: GCF_963576455.1. Taxonomy (NCBI): domain Eukaryota; kingdom Metazoa; phylum Chordata; class Actinopteri; order Cichliformes; family Cichlidae; genus Neolamprologus; species Neolamprologus multifasciatus. The sequence continues at coordinate 39,111,855 of NC_140439.1, forward strand.
ACAAGCAGCAGACTAACAATACAAACAACCAGACAACTGGCCAAACCAATCAGCTACCATCAGATCTGACACCTACAAACAGATTTTCTTAGTTATTCCAGCGTCAGACAAACCAACCAGCAGCCAGTTCAAAATGTTATGAACCTCGATTCTGACCGACTGAATCAATCGAACAGCTGACCGATAAATACTTCTGGGACTAGGTGGGGGTTTTTTTCTCTTAATATTTTCAGGACAGTTTGAGGTGATAAAAAGGTCTAAAGGTGTATTTAAAGTGTTAAATATTCATTTGAAGCTGTCTGTGTGGAGAATATTTCTTGGCTCTGGATGCTAGCATGCTAGCTGCCACAGCGTCGGGTTTTGTGCCTTATGACATGTTTTGCACATCGACCGCTGTGTTTCGGCGCCGCAGCAGTGTCTCGTGTTTGAGTTGTGCCGTCTGGCTGATTTATGGGATTTATGCGTCTGCATTTTTTGCGTTTCCAGCTGGATGAGTCTCAAAATCAGACCCGGAAGCTGCAGAGGTCTCTGGATGAGCAGGTGGAGCAGACGGAGAACCTGCAGGTGCAGCTGGAACACTTACAGTCGAGGTAAGATACGCGTAAATCTCTTTGCACCCGGTGTCCTACACCTTTGTGTCATTTCCTGTTGTGATACGAACTCAGTCACTATTTGCTGAAGCAGACTTGACAAACGTGATGGCCGACGGCGGCGCGACATTTATGACTCATATCGCTGAAATGTTAGAAACATTTCTTAAAACATTTGATTTACAAGTTTTGATGAAAAACATTGTAGCAAATTTGGTTCTTGTAAACGTGATGCTGGGCTTGTAAACAGCTTGTTAACATTGCCCTGTGGCAGCAGGGGAGTTGTAGTTTTTAGGACTTGTAGTTTTATCCAAGCAACAACATCTGGGCCTGAAAAATTAAGCCAGCGCTGAAAGCTGCTAATGTTGGAATGCCGGGATGGAGAAATCAGCAGGAAGCATCTCCATGGACAACATCCATCTTTGAGATACAGTCTGTTGATTTTGTACTTCTTCTGTTCCTTCCCTGCTCGCCCACAGCTCCCACAGCTCCCACAGCTCCCACAGCTCCACGTGCAGCTCAGTCTGTCCCGTTTCTGATACAAACACTTACACTCAGCTAGAGTGTCGGCATGTTTAGTAACACTTCTCACACTCCTGAAAAGCTCTACAGGCTCTTACTCAAAACACACCTTCAGGAGTGTGTGTGTGTGTGTGTGTGTGTGTGTGTGTGTGTGTGTGTGTGTGTGTGTGTTAAGCTGACAGCCTACTTGTAGCTGCCAGGCTCAATGTGAGTCTTGGCACTGCCTTCATTTATTGTTCAGAGATTAGCTTTGCTGTGTGTGTCTGTGTGTGTGTGTCTGTGTATGTGTGTGTGTGTGTGTCTGTGTGTGTGTGTGTGTGTCTGTCACTCAGCTCTATCAGCTTTGCACAGTCCTCCGCTCCTCTCTTCCTCGCCTCTATGCTCTCTCTCCCATTTTCTCCACGCTGTTGCTCCAGCACCCAGCAGCCAATCGCTGAGCTACCGGTCACAGGTTGCCGTAGTAACAGGGAGCTCGCTCTCTCTCATGCCTCTGCTGATGTCGCGGAATGACAGGCATGTCGGCATGGCAACAGCTTGAGGAGACTGACACAATCTTTGTGTTTTGGGGTTTTGTCGAGGGCGCCGCTTCTCTTCGTGCTTTCATTCAGTTTGTCGGCGGCTGCTCGACTGTCTGTGCTGCTCACGGCGTGCCGTGTCGTCGTACATCGGGTCTGCAAAGCAGCTGAAGCCTGCGGCCTGTCTGCCGTCCAGCAGGGGGCGGTGCCTCTGAAGTCTGATTGGATAGAAGTCTGTGAGCTCAGGAACTGTGTCGACTTAATGCAGCTCAAACCTTGTCTCTGCAGGTGTTACGAAGGAAGATGTTATCTGTAGAGGCCAATCAGTTTGTGTATCAGGCTGTAAACATGGTTATTTCTGCTGGAAAGCTTTAACATGGGAGTCTATGGGGACTGACTCGCTGCTGCCCCTGCTGGGCTGCAGTGGAACTGCAGGTTTTTAGCACTTTAGCATGTTAAGTCTGTTTTTTTGGTGAATCGCCCGCCGACTGATTTCAGGCAGTGTCTGGAAACACACTTTTCCCGAAGTCGCTGAGCCCATGTGACTGACGTGACGTTATTTTAACCCTCTCTCTGTCTTCCTGTCAGACTGCGGCGGCAGCAGCAGAGTCCCGGTCTCTTCGGGAAGATGCGATCGGCTCGCTTTGGTCCTGAGAACCCCGACGGTCCCAGCAGCGATGTGGACGAGGAGGACGAGGAACTGCAGCTCCAGATCCCATGACACACACACACACACCTGCACGCACACACACACACACACACACCAACATCAGCAGTCGCGTGATGATGGTGAAGATTGTCGCTCTCGGCTGAAAGCTGATGTTTGGCAACACAAAGCAAATCAGTCCCAACCAGTGAGCTACATTTCAGCGCACCTGTGCATGCGCCTGCAGCGACAGGTGACGGTGTCTTCGACCAATCATCATTTAGCAGAACAAAGACGTTTCAACAACAGACGTTATCCTTGCAAACACACAAACACACACACGCAGCAGGATGAAGCCCAGCCGGAGTGTGACAGGCGTGAACAGGAAGTCTGGATCCTCATTAAAAGAAAACTCCGACTGAGCTGCAGGACAAGCCGACATGTTTTTATCCGTTCCACGTACTCGCTCATTCTTACCTCACACCATCGTCACGAGCATCACAGCTGCTCCAGATGTGCTGCTGTTTTCACATCTGCAGTATTAGAACGCCACCCAGAGGGAGGAAAGCCTTTCACGCCGTCTGAGGTTCGAAGAGTTCAAAAAAATTATTTTATGCAGTGTTTCTGAATTTGAGTTTTTCTGCCAAATACCAAAGTGTTTAAAGTTCACGGGCCTCGCTGAGATCACTCGAACGCAGCATTCACACGCAGGAAACAGGCGGCTGAGGAGTGTGATGCTGCTCCACGCGACGATGTCACGACATGACGCTGTGCACCTGCAGGAATCACAGGCTAAGACGTCCGCTTTCCTCTGCTCCCCTTCTGAGGCCACTCGGAGCAATTTAAGTCTCTGTAAGTGAGTGGGCGGGGCCAGGCTGCAGGAAGTCCCGCCAACAGCAGATATTCAGAACACCTGCTGAGCTGTGTGATGTTTACTATAATGTGTTCTCAGCAGGACTGAAGCTGAGTGGAGCTTAAAGTGTGTGAGGAAAAGAAAGCTTCACATCTATGAGGGAGGAGTCAGCGAGAGAGGCGTGGCAGGGCGGAGTCAGAGTGTTCGGAGCAGGAGCACCTGTCGCTCCGGCTGTGTGTCTGCTTTTATTTAACCTGAGCTGCTTTCTGCTCGCTTCCAGGGAGATAATCACTAACGCTAGCATTAGCCCAGGGTACACCTGGGATCAGCCTCTCACCTGGACTTCAGGTGTTCCCCAAATCACATGCACACGTGTCTCCTGTTGATCCACCTGTGTAGGCTTCCTGTGAGTTCTCATGCTAGAAAACATCCACAAACCAAATCCTCTGAGCGGTTTCGTGGAGGAGCCTCCATCCTAACCACCAAACTGCCTCCACCAACCATGTCAGTGTGCATCCACCTGAGCCTTCTTACCTCAGAGCGTCACATCCTGCTGCAGCTGCATCGCTGACGGCACAATTTGACGCCCTGGAGTGCGAACAGTGTGACGTCAGCTCGCTGCGCGCTTCTTTGCTTTAGCGGATGTAGACAGTGGGAAGAAAGTAGTCCCTAAATGAAACTGCAGGGTGTGTTTTTCTTTGTTTTTAAGTAAGTGGGTGAGATACCTACAGTGGCCCTGAGAGACGCTGCAAAAGCACACAAAACACAACAGAAATAGGAAAAAAACACGTTTTCAAAAGCACAAGGGAAGTGTTTCTGGGGAGACAATAACCTGACGGACCAGTTGCAGGAACCAAAATATGCTAAGAATCGCGCTGGGAGACACTTCAAAGATCTATCGGTTTTGTGAGGAAAGAAAAGATGAGAGCTAAGTGTGTTAGCCTAACTGTTAGCCTAAGAATCTGTCATCAGTATTATATGAATCCATCCACTTCTCCTTTTCAGGGTGGCGGGGGTGCTGGAGCTTATCCCAGCTGTCATAGGGTGAGAGGCGGGGTACACCCTGGACAGGTCACCAGTCTGTCGCAGGGCCAACACACAGGGACAGACAACCATTCGCACTCACATTCACTCCTGCATTCACACCTATCCTCACAAGCTGCATGTCTTTGGACGGTGGGAGGAAGCCGGAGAACCAGAGGGAACCCACGCAAACACGGGGAGAACATGCAAACACAGGAAGACCCCGACCTGATGGTGGAATTGAACTCAGGCAACAGTGCTAACCACCGTGCGTATGAGTCATGAGATTAAAACACACCGAGCATGTTTTGGTTCCTGCAACTGGTCCATCAGGTTATTGTCTCCCCAGAAACACTTCCCCTGTTTTTTTCCTATTTCTGCTGCGTTTTGTGTGCTTTTGCAGCGTTATTCTTCTTGCTGGTGTTTTCTTAAGTTGCAGTCCGTTTGGCCTTTCAGGGCCACCGTAGGTAGCTGCAAAAAAGTGTTTCTGACACTGCACTAACAACAGGAAGGGGTGCTCTGGATTTTGAGGTGAAACGTCCCTGAGACAAAGACGATTTAGACCCAAATGATCGTCACAGTCTGGGAGCTGAAGCTTCCTGTAATGACTCAGTATTTAATTTTCATGTCGATTGTCCAGATGTTGTGAGGGAGGATGGGAAGCTCTGAGAACCAAACACTTCAGAAAGATCCACTCATGAAACAGTCACACGCTGTGACAGCAATAAAGCATTCATCCATTCATTCGTTCATCTTCCACCAGCCTCGCCTTCACTCAACTCTGATGCTGGAAGGGGACCAAGACATTTGTACTGACCAGGATTCTGTATTCCTGCTATTTATGTTGTTCTGGTTTAGTTTTTATAAATGATCTGTACCACGTGTTTTCTATTAGCTCTATAAATGTCAGCTGTACATACGAACACGAGTCCCTGTGTGTTTTTCCTCTGTGTGCGCTGTGATTTATTCATGAGTGGGTCACAGTAATCACCGCCTTTATTGCAGGACTCCGTAAAGCAGCCTCGTCAGCAGCACACCCGTCTGTGACGGAGCTTTCAGCAGCAGCATTTAGGCGTGATTGGGGGTATTTTATTTTGAAAAGAGCCCACATTTCTGCTCCGTTCCTGTGTCCGACTTCCTGTCCTCGTCCTCCTGGTTCCTCCGTGACCTGAAGGTCGGGGTCACACACCTCAGCTCGTCTCCACATCCGTGGCCTCATACCAAACAAGTCGTCTGTGTTAAAGTTGTCATGGTAACCATGTGTTGACTGCAACCATTGCTAACAACGTTGCAAACGATTGTTCCTTTTGTACAGTTTAGTTACCGCCTCCATTTTTTTCCATAATAAACTTTTTGCAGTTTCTATGAATATCATCATAACATCTTCATGAAGTGATTTTGACCACGTCTCACTCCAGAAATCCAACATGGCGGCAGCTTAAATGCTGTCATGAGGCCTGTGACATCATGATGTCTGCATCCATGTTTGATACACGGTGAGCGTTTCTGCATCAGGAGCCCGCTGAGGGTGTTCGGCTAGACCAGGGATGATAACCTGCGGCTCCGCGTGGTTTGGGAAAATAAATTAGTAATAAACAAGTATTTAGCTGAAGTGTATTTTATTTATATTAGTTCTTTTTCTAACTTGTAGTTCTAAAATGGAAGATTATTGTGATATTGAAATATAAAAATAAAATTATATTCTATTATTTTTTCATCGCTCAAAATAAGCGTCACACTCGCGGAAGCCGGTGTACCTGCAGAAACGCCGTGCATTTACCGAGACTTTCAACCCCAGGTAGGCCAGTTATGGATCTTCAGATCCTCATTATGTCAGCAGCTCCACCGTGAACTATAAACAAACACGCTCACGCCTCACAGACGACAGCTTCCAGTCCTGCTGTTCAGAGGTTCAGGAGCAGAAGTCCCATTTTAAACATATCACGGCAGACCCGACGATGCTTGCATGAACACGCTTTTCAGCATCTCTTTATTGACCACTTTTAAAACACGGTTGCTGACGCATACAGCCGGTGTTCTGGGAATCCATCCTACCCGTTGTTTCTGCGCATGCGCACAACACGAAATTCAGTGGCAAATTGTCCTACCTTTATTAGCTAGAAAAATACTCTGACGGGTAAAATGAAGTGGCAAACCATCCTGGCTGTATGCAGTGTTGGGAAGGTTACTTTTAAAATGTATTCCATTACAGATTACAGATTACATGCCCCAAAATGTATTCTGTAACGTATTCTGAATACTTTGGATTACTTAATATATTATCATGCTGTTTACAACTACATGAATGTACTATTGCTGTGATTTATTACTGTTACTGAAGGTCCGCAGCTCCGAACCGTAGTAAAGGGACCTCTGGCTAATACGGTGGGTTCTGTGTCGGCTCGTAGCTGAAAACTAGCTTTACTTTGTTGTCTGGGTCAACTTTGCTAGCAGAGACAGAGAGAGGCGTTGAAAGGCTGCTCCAACAGAACTTATTGTTTCAGAGGAAAACACGAACACGGTGTACAGTCGAGTCTTAATAGCTTACTTACAACTGGGCTCGTCAGGCTCTCTTCTTGGCTGCAGTGGTTATTATTATATTTACATGCTTCCAGCTCCCGTTTCTGCTCGATGACAGCTCGTACTTTTCCTTTTTCTCCCTCCCTCGCTCACAGACACATAACGTGTATGGCAGTCCATTCTCCCTGCAGCACGGACTACACTGCCCATGATGCTACATTCTTTAGAGCTATACCTGTAGCATTCTGCCTGTTAGCTTAGCACAACAACAACAAAAAGGCCTCTCTCACCCAGGAAACACCCAGAGAGAGAGCGTCACCATGGCAACATAACAGAACATAGCTGTCAAACAAAACCCAAACAGTCCTGACCCGCCACAATATGAAACAGGGAAGTACCGCCGTGTAATCCATTTATTTCAACAAAGTAACTGTATTCTAAATACCACCTTTTTAAACGGTAACTGTAACGGAACACAGTTACTCATATTTTGTATTTTAAATACGTAACGGCGGTACATGTATTCCGTTACTCCCCAACACTGGCTGTATGCATACGAGCTACACACATACTCTGATGGGCAAAGTTCAGTGGCAAACCGTCATACCTACTTAAATTGGTGCTGGAATTACTCCGTGACAGCAGAAATGTGCATAAACTTAAACGTGGTAGGACGTTTTGCCAAAGTAGGATGGTTTGTCAGAACACCGGCTGTAGCTTTGCAGCTCACAGCCCGACACACACCAACACAACAGCAGAGAGAGCGCAGACTTTAAGGCGGCGAGGCGTGATTGCGGGTGCCGCTCAGGTGCGGCCGCCTCCCCTGCAGCGGCGCTACAGACCACGCCCCGCCACACACATTAACCAGGTAAGATATATTTAGGCAGAATTTTGCAAATATCTATTTTTGTTTTTTCTGCAGCATAGAGCTTTTTTCCAATTATTTTTTTAAAAGTCAGGTCAAGGCTCCAAAAGCCCAAAGGCGACATAAGACTGGCGGCTCACAACAGTTTTTGTTTGCTGGATCATTTTAGTTCAGCTTTCCTTTACTTATATTTCTTTAAGAGTTCAAAATGTGTTAATTACATAAATAAAATGTAATTTTCTCTGTAGCACTTCATGGATTTCATAAGCAACACACCTTAGTCGTTCACACAAAGCATAAAGGTAAAAAACAATATATGCAGTGTTATCTTCATTTTAGATGTCAGAAAGTATTTGCGGCTCCCAGTGTTTTCTTTTGCGTGGGAACCGGCTCCAAACGGCTCTTTGGGTCCTAAAGGTTGCAGACCCCTGGCCTAGACTGTCTTCAGGTTGGTGCTTCACTGGGAGACTCCAGGACGCTCTCGAGGGATCTCTGCTGGTTTGGGAACGCCTCGGGCTGTATCCCAATTCAGGGTCTGCAGCCTTAAAGGCCGCATTTTAAGGCCGATTACGTCACAGCGATGCGACGAAGGCTGTCCCAATTCGAAGGCTGCTCGAAATGCGGCCCTCAAACGCGTCCTTCATTTCCCTGAATTTTAAGGACGTGGCGGTGTAGACTTCGTGGCCCAACATATCCCAGAATGCACAGCGCGGCGGTGGGTGTGGATAATTTTGCTGAAAAAAAAACGGCGGATGAGGGGCGCCGAAGAGTAAACTTTAAGTAAGTACTGAATATTATGTCACTTATTTATGTGCAAATGTTTAATAACGAAGAACATTAAAACATTCCTGTTGGCCACATGTCGGCAAAGTTATGTGACATTAGTGACGTTTGTACTAACTTGGTTTTAAAGCCTTTACTTTAAAATATACACCGTTCAATAGCTGAGCTTAATCAGAGAATGATCAAAGCTCATGTAGAAACAAACAAATGAACAAAAGATTTTCTCCTTCATTTCTGTCAAACAAAGCTGTATGAAACGTTTCCAGCTGTTAGTATCATGGTTGCTAGGCAACCTGAGCAGTGCGACGGAGGCTAGACCGTCCCATTTCAGAAGCCTCGCACTTCCGGCCTTAGCGGTCTTTGAGTACGCGGCCCTTGTGGATCGTTGAGACTGCAGACCCTGAATTGGGACACGGCCTTCGGCTCTCTACCCACAGTTGACGGTCACAGGTGAGGAATCGCGGACCTAATCTGCGGGTTCAGGCCAGGCGGTGTGATGTGCTCAGTGAGTGCAGAGTAAGAAGCAAACAGGAAGTAAGTAAAAAGGAAAAGCACTGCAGACAGGTGAGCGGGTCGTTAGAACTTTCTGAACACCAGCAGAAAGCTTCTGCGGTGGAGACGCAGAGGGAGCATCTCGGTGCTGCGCAGTAATGAGACTGAAGCTCATCCCCACACAGCACGCCGCCGCCGCTCCTCTGACATCACATCCATTACTGAGCGTTTGCGTCTCACAGCGGAGACAGATAATGAGTGTTTTACCGTCCTGCAGGAAAACATGCAAATCTCACTGCACACTGTGTGTGTGTGTGCGTGCGTGTGTGTGTGTGTGTGTGTGTGTGTGTGTGTGCTCACTTACTGTGCATAAAACACACAGCTGTATATGAACATTATAGACATATAAACTTGTTCACATCTTCACTGTGGAGCCCCAGGATGATACCAAACTCACAGAGCGCCCACACAATCAAGCAACGTGTGTGTGAGTCTGTGCGTGTGTGTTTAGCCTGATCCCATAAGTACAGTAGAGAGGCGATAATGCTGAAAACTGTCAGCTAAGCATAACACACACTGTAATGCACTCTGTGTGTGTGTGTGTGTGTGTGTGTGTGTGTGTGTGTGTGGTTCATTATGTTAATTCTCTCCCTGTCTTTCTCATTAGGGCAGTAATGGCTGACAGCAGGATGGCACAACATTACACTGAGGTCTCTTATTATTCTACAGCTTGCAGGATCTCCATGTTTGCATGCAGTAATCGGTGTGTGTGTGTGCGTGTGTGTGTGTGTGCAGGTTATTCTTTGTGTTGTGAGGAATAACTGTATGGAGCCCGTCTGATGTCGTTGGCTGTTTTCTCATCACTCTGGTTCTAGACTGCTGTCGTCTCTGTAATGAACCTATTTAAGTGTGACTGCACGTGAACAAGGCTGGCTGGTCTTTAATCAGTGCAGGCCTTCTGTTTGCATGCTCACAGATATTAAAATGTGCTTATTTGGTTGAAAAGCTGTTTAAAACCTTCCAGAATGGAACGAAGCATTAACACACTGAGGAAATGCTGAGCTTGTGCTGGGCTGTAATACCAGTTTGTACCACATGGTGGTGCAGTGAGTTAGCCAGGGCAGTCGTTCGTCTTCATAAAGTCTGGCTGGAAAAATCCGAAACCTCGTAATGGAGCTAAAAAGAAAAAAGCTAAAAACAAACAAGCAAACATCTAAACACAGCAGTATCTAGAACAGCGCCTCCTGGTGGTGAAATTGAAAACGTCTACAGTTTGATTACAAAAAGTACTTAAAAAGACTTTTTTGTTTTGTTTCTGTTTTTTTGCATGTGTGAAAGTGACACTTACTGCCACATAACAACTGTTCCACACTCTGTGGGTCCAAAAAATAAAATGAAGATTAGAGGTTTTCCTGACCCGGTTCAGTCAGTCTGTGGAAGCAGCTCGCCCAGCGCTTCAGCGTGAAGCAGACACCAACGTGTGAACCCTCTGATGGTCTACTAGAAAATGTGAACGCAGCATTACAGACAATCCCAACTGTGACCATCACCAAAACCAGCCAGCCGATCTGCACCGTGGCAGCAGTGGTTATTGAGATGCTCGGCTACAAGATGAACAGCCACCAGGACCAGTATCCTCCATGGAGATGGAGACTAGAGGCCAGGAGGAAGGCAGGAGGAAGGAATTCAACCAACTGTTGGAGCTGCAGAAAGGTGTGATGAAGAAAGGGATACCTGAGAAGCCCACACCTGAGGCCTTACAAACTGCCAAAGACTCTCAGCCCTGGCCAGCTGCTTGAAGAGGTATACCTAAGAGACAGAAGGCAAGAGAATAAACCAGCTGTTCTCCACTGAACCATCCAAGGTGTACTCTCAGTGGCATGAGAACAAATATGGTGGAGATAAAGATGGAGGCTTGAATGCAGCCTGAGTGACAAAAGAGAGGCGGTGATGGGGAGGAGGTGGGTTGCACGAAGGCATCTGCAAGGGAGAGTCACAGAGCTTCCTTACATCATCCAAATACCGTCCAATAACCTGCCTCAGCACCACATGCACGCTCCTGTCAGGCATCACAGAAGCTATGAATAACAGGCACATGGCTCAATACATGAGCAGGGAACTGAAAGGAATTTGATGGGGATGTGGCGAACGACACTACAGGCCAACTTTATGTCAATAGCGCCGTCACCATCAAGTGCAGGAGACGTTCTGTCCCCACTGATGTTCTGCACAGGCCTAAACCCCCCCGACTGAGATCACTGACGAGACTGGCTACGGATACCGACTACAGAACGGAGCAAAGCAGCCACCTTCTCCACGAGACTTGAAGATCTACAGCAACAACAGTCATTTGGTCTGGAGACGTGTAGTCCGATGGTAACAAAGCGAGGGAAGGTAGTCAGAAATTAGCAGAAGGCAACACTGCAGACAATGAGGGCAGCTACAAGTACCTGGGAAACCTTCAGGCAAGTGGGGACCACGAAGAGGCTGCTAGGAAAAATGCAACCACCATCGGTTGAATGGGAAGAACAAGATCTGGGCTATCAAGACCTATGCCCTGCTGATAATCAGGTACTCTGCTGGGATAATCAGCTGGCCAAAGGAGGAGATAGAAGCCGGTGACATCAAGGCAAGAAACGTCCTTACCATGTGAGGAAGGTTTCGCCCAAGTCCAGCACCCCGAGACTGTACGGTAAGCAAAAGAAAGCTGGCCGAGGACTGGTGAGTGTCAAAACCATGATCCAGGATGAGACAACAAGCACACATGTTGACATGATCACATGCTTAGTGAATACGTCAGGCAGGAGAAACCCGAGAAAGAAGAAGAGCAAGAGGACCGCCAATCATGGAAGGACTGGCCCCTGCACGGCGTGCACCATCGACATGTGCAGATCCTGTCCTGAGACGGCAGAGGGAGCTCGTAGTCTCACTGAGAGGAGGGGAGAGCGGTCGAGGTGCTGCCCAGGTTGGACATCTCTGCACCTCTTCTGGCCAGGTGTTCCACCCACGATGATGTAACTGTTTAGGAATTTTATGGAACGTCATGCATAAAATCGAAACTGCAGCCACATTAAACAAAAAGGTAAGAATGTCCTGACACAGGTGCAAATGACATTGGCACTGACAGAAGTCACTTAAACCCAAACTGTGCAGAGCTGTCGGGTTTAATATGCACAGGCTTGATCTGCTGTTGCTAACGGCCATCGCCAGAGGCTGAGTGCCTTCAATATGGCTGCCAGAGGCCGTCACTTGAGAGCGTTTTAGAAACTAAAGATTTGTACACAGCGGCGTGCATGGAGCCACACACACACACTGCAGCACCGACAGAAAATA